>NW_026889753.1:1380000-1625000 GCF_033153115.1 Saccostrea echinata
CACTCAGTATGCAGATTAATTAATAGAAGTCCCTACCCATGTTATACACTTGTGACAGTAAATGAAAGTCAACTGTTTAGCTTGTTTAGAATATAAATATCATTTTGAAAACTACTGTAAACATTAAAATGCTTAAGTAAATTCGAACAATTTAGAGATTTTTTCCAAAAAAAGTTCTTGCATAGCCGAAAAATGGGCATGGGCACATGGCTCGTATTATTCCCCCAGATTCTTTGTATTCAAAAAGCATCAAAAGAGACGTTGGTGGAAATATATTTCCAACAACATTTTTGACAGAATATAATGTATACAAAACTTTTTAAAAGATTTAGAAATAGTATTTCAAGGAGAAATGATAAAAACGGTACCATAAGGAAATGGAAATTAGGCTCAAGAAATTAAAGTTTATTATGTTATTATATTGAAATATGAGTTGACTGTTGAACCAGAAGAAAAAAAGAATAATTTCATATTCACATACTCCTCATACTCCTATCTTATTTTGCTCAAATAAAATGACAACATTTACTTTAGACACATTTGTTATATTTTGGTTTTTTAACAAATATGAAGCTGTTTCAAAATTGCATTCTTAATTGAAAACATCAGAGACATATTCACCAATACTGAAGTGACACAACGGTATAAAGACTTCTTATATATTAGTAACTCAACGGTGTGATAATCTGCTTCTTGCCATTGATATTCTCCGGAATTATAATTTAGGTATTTCTGCTGAAGGATTAAAATTTCACAAACGTGCTCTGGAAATAAAAGTCATAATTCTTCTGATTTGGAAATTACTGTATATACCTATGAATGATGAAACCCTGCGAGAGAACCTTCAACAGCCAACACTGCTTGACGAGGGGTGATTTTTAAAAAAAATGTTGAAATTATGCGTGTGCGGTTCACTATTATATGCATTTGTATAAAACGTTCCGCATAATATAATAATAAATATTTCCTGAAGTTGTTAACATTATACATGTATTGACTAGGTTCAACATGCGTTTTGTCGGACCCAAGAACCAAATTGTTTGCCTGAAACAGATTGGCTCGAGGGGTCAACAGAACGCATTTTTCCTGACAACCAAGTCAAGAAATGTTTTGTTATAACCCTTTATTTGTTTATTTGTTATACATGTATCTTATGCTGGCTTCCATACCAACGAATGCAAATAAGATTTAGTCGATCCCGCCCACAATGTGACGTAAGGGGTCCAATATCGCGTCCACAGGTTCAACATCTCACTCTGCGGTCAAACATCGATTATTTTATGACCGTTCAGTAAAACATTAGACATGTTAGACTTCTATAATTGTGGATTTATTTAGGAACTCATTTTTAAAGGTATAACATTGAATATTTTCACCTCTCGAGAATCATCGTCAACCTCGATCACGATTCGATTAACAATGGTTTTCGAGGAGTGAAAAGTTTTCACTGTCACCCTCAGCTACATGCAATATTCAAATAATATTACGTCCAATGATATAACAATGTATTAAGATAAATTTACAATCTTGTTTCTCGTTTTTTTATTTTGCGAAACTATTAAACATAAGAAAAATATTGTTTTTAATTATTTATAATAATATTTTTATTGGCATTTAACAAAAGTGTCAACAATAGAAAGATAACATAATGTCTGTTTAAATTTGATCTCATGTTATACTTTAAAGCAGCTGTACACTAAAGTAAATAGTAGTTTGCCTCATTCAATATGGTTAAGCATACGAAACACGATGTTACAATCGCATTTGTTTATATACAGCGTTTCCAGAAAATGATAGAGTAAGGGTACATGTAGCAAAAGTGTGAAGGGGCGGTCAATATATGTTACCTAAGCAAAAAATAATCCTTATTGTTGTATTGTACGGAATACCGTATATTATGAAAATGGTTATAAACATATAAAATGTTTATAAATATTGTTATAATTTGAAGAAAATCATTCTAATGAAGTATTTTAGCTACAGCTCCTTCGTAAAAAGCTTACCAGAACTTCCTGAACACAGGTTTTCTCATCCTCATCCTCAAATATTGAAACGGAAAGACAATGATTAACGCCAATATAAAAGCCACCAATAACCCAGTAATTGTTCCAAAAGCTTCAGCTGATATGCATTGAGTGTCTTCATTATATTACTTGTGGCTAAACAAATTCAATCTTTATTATTCTACAAAAGCATCTAACATATTTTTTCTCTATCTAATTAACTCATTCTTTAGAAATGCTGAAAAATTAAAATGATAACACTGCAATAAGTTTCTTCGAAAATTTATAAAATGCTAGAATTGCAAGTGCATAAATTCATTTTCATGAATGAACCATTCCAACAATCCTCTCAGTATATTAAGTTAGAAAAACCGATTTCAAATATGATGAATATTGTATTTGAAAATTTAATGTAATTCCTTAACACTTCTATAATTCATAGGAAAAAATCCTTGAAATATCCCAGAATAGAATAGGAAGCAACTCAACCCTTTTCACACACACACACACACACACACACACCTACACACACACACATCAACCACGAAAATTGAATTTCAACACTCTAATTTCTTTGTTTTGTATAGATATTATTTTTCCCACAAGATTATCACAATGTAATTATTCAAATATGATAATAAAATATATTATTTTTGTTACTTGCTATCACTTCCTAGATACTTGTTGAAGAGTGGGAAAATTTTTGGATTCTTCGTAACCTCCTTGGCACCTATGCCCAAGACCATAAACTGAGAACAGACTTAACGAGGTTCGCTCCTGAGCTTTTGAGCAGATTTTTATCTTAACCTATAGTTAAAAAAATCTGCATTATGTTTTAATTCTTATAATAAAGGATTCTACAAAGCCAGTTAAACTATATTCAGTTCAAACTTACATGCAGTCTGCACACAGAGTTATTTTGTGCAGTGAACTGTTTTATACTTTTCCTAAATTATATAATAAATAAACTGTCATGAATTCTATCATCATATTTGATAAATATAGCAAATATATTGTGAAAATCAAGAAAAATAATAGAACTTACGAAATGATGACTTTAAACGAGACAGTTGATATTCTTGTTTCATCAACTTATTTGTCAATAATTTACCTCGTTTTAGAAATTGTACAAACGTAGAGCATGCTCTTGCGTATCGAATCAACTGAGAGATATATACCCCGTATGCAGGTGATGAAGGTATATTGCTGCATAAGTAAGGGAAGTTGACGATTGAAAAGTTAAAGTCATCACGTTTATCATAAAGCTTGGTTGTTAGATTACCATTAACGTCTTTTTCAAGTAAAATATCCAAATATGAAACAGATGAGTCAGACTCTGTGGTATCTTTTATCTCAAGTTCACCAGGATATATCGTATCGACATAAGAATGGAAATAGCCATTGTTAATTGACAATACGTCGTCGATATATCTAAATGTCGAGTTGAAGGCCACAGCAAGTGTTTTCTTCTTTTCACGTATAAGATTTTGGACAAATTCTGCTTCATATGAATACAAAAAAAGGTCTGCTCATAACGGGGCGCAATTGGTATCCATGGGAATTCCAACAGATTGTTGGAAGACCTGGTCTCCAAAAACCACATAGATATTGTCAATCAGAAACTCAAGCATCTTTTTAATGTCAACTTCAGAGTACTTGTGTGTACAATCAGAATGTTTTTTAACAAAATAATTTTGCAAATGACCAATGACAAGGTAAGTATATTTACGAGTTCCATTTTTATTGAAAAAGCAGCTGTCAATGATGAAATCACCTACTTTCAGTGGGTTTTTTTAAATTGAAATTGTTGTATATTTCAGAGTTTCCATCAACAATAGCTAATGCAGATTGACGTTTACAATAATTTTGAGAAATTCATATTATGAAATAATTTTATTGAAAAATAACAAAGTAAGATATCTTAAAATATGATTATTATTGATATAAAATGCCCTGCCAGTTAAATATAATTGACGTATATAATCATTTTGAGAAATTCAAATCTTAAAATAAATTGTGATAAGTAGAAAAAAATAAGATATCTAAAAATAATAATTATTGTTATTTATTCTGAAGAAAATAGTTTCCTTACAGTAAACACACATCTCATAATCTGATAGCAATATTGAGAAGTTTTGTCTAAGAATAAAAAAGTAGCAATAGCAAGTTTTTTTTTTCTGTCGAGCTTCTTTGTTGCGATGAAAATTCATGAATGTATAGGTGTTTGAAAATGTTATGTTTTCATCACCTCTTCCCCACAAAACCATGTCCATTTAATTGGTGTATTGCCAAATAAAGGCAAAGAACAGCTGAATTTCATCAAACTGCCTTCATAAATATACCTTATGTAATTATTACTGTAAGAATTAAGTTGCATGCCGTTGGAGTAGATGGATAAAAAAGGGAACTGATGATGGGATAGCTGCAACATAAGAAACATCTATTTATCAACGAATGAGTAAATGAAGTAATTTATGTATTTGTTTTTGAATTTTTAATGCTTAAGTTTGGAATAGCCTATCTGTTTGTTTGTATGTATGTTGTTTAACGTCCCTCTCGAGAATTTTTCACTCATATGGAGACGCCACCACCTGCCGGTGGAGAGCTGCAAATTTTGTCCTATACTCGGCACTTACGGCCATTGAGCAGTGAGGGATCTTTTTCGTGCCAGCACCTACTGCGACACGGGACCTCGGTTTATACGGTCTCATCCGAAGGACCGATCTCCACGTCCCACAGTGGGATTCGAACCCGCAACGTAAGGATCAACTCCTTACTCCGCGACTCTAGAGCAGACGCTCTAACCACTGCGCCACGCGGGCGACGAATAGCCTATCTGAGCGAAGATTCAAGCAAAAACTGTGGTCTAAAAAATTCACATTTTCGACTTCTTTTCCAGAACCACTGAGCCAATTACAACCAAAATTTGCAAAAAAGGTGAATGGGATTAAAATTTATTCAAATAAAGGCTCACGCCTTTTTTTAAAAGGAGGATCATTAAGAATTAGTGAAAATTAACTTAACTAGTGAAAATCATCTTTTAAAAATCTTCTTTTCAAGAATCACTGGGTCAGAAAATTTAAAACTTATGTGAAAGTTGCATCACATATCGCTTGGGCTATTAAAGTTTAACACGGGAATACACAGTAAAATATTTAAAAATCCCCTTCTCGGGAACAGTAAGCCATGAACAGACATATTTAAATGGAGCCATCCTCAGGTAGTTTTGAAGTTTGACAAAATTATAACCCCGAGGCCAGGATGGGGTCACAATAAACGATCAAAGTTTTACATATAAATATATAGGGACAATCTTTAAAAATCTTCTTAGGAACCACTAAGCCACGTTTATTCATATATATATGGAAGCATCCCCAGGTAGTGTTGATAGATTCAAGTTTGTTCAAATCATGATCCCCGAGGTAGGGTGGGGCCACAAGCAAAGTTCTACATAAGAATATACATGTGTAGGAAAACATTTTTTCTAACAACAAAGCTACGATTTTTCATATTTACATAGATTCACACCAATGTAATATAGATTCAAATTTGTTCAAATTATGACTTCCAGGGCAAGGGTGGTCCCCATTAGTAATCAATGTTTTACATGGGAATGGATTTGGAAAAATCTTTAAAACATTTATTTTTCTGGAGAAGAACAAAGCCATTTTTGGTCATATTAATATGGAATCATCCCCAGGTAGTGTAGATTCGAGCTTGCTAATATCAATGCCCTAGGGAGAAGGGTCGGGTTATAATATAAGTACGAAGTTTTCAATAGAAAATATGGGAAGTGTTTTTTCTCTCTGCTCCAAATAAAGCCGTGTTAAGGCATATTGATATTCAAGAGCCTTCAAGTAGTTTAGATATAAGTTTATTCAGATCAGGACCCTCAAGAATAGATTGACTACACAAAGGGATCATTGTTTTACAAGGGGGTACACTGTACGAAATCTTTGAAAAGAATTGCAAGATCACAATAAAACTTATAAGTAAAACATACCTAAGATGTGCAGAGTATATTTTTTAATTATTAGCTCTGGGGTTATAAAAAATGCATGTGTACTGGAAAAAGTCTTCTCCAAAAGAGCAGGACCATGTTAATAGTATTGATACTGAAGCATCCATATGCTGTGTTGATTTAACTCTGTAAAAATCCTGACTACTTTAGGTCTAGATTTTGTCCACAATGTGAAGTAAAAATATTATTGAAATAAAGAAAAAGGATTTTTTTTAAAAAAATCTGCTGGGCCAGTTACTCAGGTGAGCGGTAATCAATGTCAAGCTAGGATTCAAAAGATTCCCTGATCAACACGAGAAGCTATCAATATTAACTTTAAGTCCGTTTTAAAATTTACTTTGTACATAAGTTTTTCATGCACAAAATAAGAATTATAATCTACTCTTTGAATCTTTTTCTATATGTCTTTGTGCAATGTTTGTATTTATTATTCTTTGAATTTTTAGATTCTGCTGAAGTGAAAGATCTTGATCTTTCTCCATTTTTTGGATGGCATCTCACTGGAAGCCCTTAGTTTTGTTGAAGTTTAATACAAATCGATGTCAATCGTATTTTCACCATCAACTTTAAAACTCTTAATTATCGACATCTACAATATGCTTGGGAGTATTAAAGCTTCCATACGCATTGTTGAAAGTTAAAGGGGCATAGACAAAGATTAGTTAATATTTTTTCAAATTTTCATCCTTTGGTGAAGGGAATTTAAAGGACTTATCGCATGTTTCTAAATTATTTGAAATTAAAAGTGTAAAACGTTCCTTATGACCACAGCTTATAAATTTTGTGTTTTTACAGTGGATAAATCGCGGTAATTAACCAATTATTGACTCAAATGAAACCCCCCAAATTAAAAATCTAGATTAATTAGATAGCGATCACGTGACCCTGTGACGTCAAAGGCGACAATGGCTGATCAGTTCCTCACGTTAATCTTACTAAAAAATACGTGATACAACGTGAATTTTCTACGTTATGAATGACCAAATCACTGATTTTATCGATATGAATTTGAATATCCAACCTTATATTTTAGAATTGTTAGCAAGAAAAAAATTCTGAAAAATCTGTTAACATTGTAAAAATAGCAGCGACGATAGCGAGGGAGACGCGGCGAAGACGAAGAAACTCGCCATCACAATACAATTTGATTTGTCATCTTATCACATGTATGAACTTTTTTGATTCACAAATTTAACATTATATAACTTTGTTATTCTTCATTTTTAATATTATAATTTATGCAAGTATGCCTCCATATGTATTGTAAAGGATGGCGGTCTTGAAAAATATTTTCCGATCACGGCGAAACATTGCCGTGATCAGACCTACAGATGCTAAATATCTGGAATAAAAAAGAAAATATCTCAAAAGTCTTATTGCTTAGAAACTAGATTAGTTAATGTTTCTATAGTAATTGAAAAGCACGTTAGGAATTATTTTTTCCAGCATTTTTCTTAATTAAGATGCATTTGTCCGTGATAACCTCATAAATAGTATGCAACTTCTCATCTCTCTATCACTGAATTGTCGCCTATGACGTCAGAGCAGTATTTCGCCGAAATCCGACTGAAATATGCATATTGCCGTATTTGAATTTCAACTCTCAATATCTCTTAAAATACGCTTTCAACAACGTTTATTTTATTCAGTATTTTAATAAACAAGGTTGTAGATAATATTTTTCATAAAATTAAGATTTTTGAAAAATCATGCGATAAGTCCTTTAAGTTTGTTCACAGGAAGTGCAGCGCCCTCTTCCAAGGGGAGATAATGAAGAATTCGTGAAAATTTGGTGGCATCTTTTAAAAAAAAATCTTCTCAAGAACCACTGATCAAGAAAAGATGAAACTTATGTGAAAGCTAAATTACATAATCTAAATTCATGTTTGTTCATATAATGACTTCCAGGGGGTAGCGCGGGGCCACATGAGTGGTTTTACATAGTTTTACATAGGAATATATAGGAAATGTCTTTAAAAATCTTCTTCTCTAGAGCAGTAAAGCCAAGATTAGTCATATTAATATGGAAGTGTCTTCAGATAGTGTAGATTCAAGTTTGTTCAAATTATGACCCCCGGGGGTAGGACGGGTCCAAAACAGTGGGTCAAAATTTTATTAGGAATATATAAAAGATGTGTAGGCGTTGAAAAGTATATATTTAGACATAATTCCCATTTATTACTATTACCATGTAAGTGTGGGATCTGTCCTAATATATTACTTTGTATTTTGGTAAGAGTTATCTCCATCTGTTTTTAATGAATAAAAGAATTAATTTTAAAAAAAACTTATCCGGTAAAAAAGAAGTATTCATTTATATTCTTATGATTTGAATTTTTGTTTGTTTTTTTTTAAATCGCTTGTCCCCATAGACTTTAATGAAATCTTTCTTAATTTTAAAATTACTACATAGTTAATACCATTTTTGAAATTCTCTCTTGGTAAATCCTTTTTACTGTAAAATGCTTTAATATTAATATCAGAGTATGATGACTGTGATGGACATTTAAGGGTAGAAAATTTGGTCCTATTATGGATGGAGAACCTTAAAGGTAAGAGCAAAATAAAAGTATACAAAGTTATTAACACCAGTGGCAAGTATCATAAGGAACTGATGTTAAGTTCTGGGTGTAGTAAATCTGAAGAAGATTGAGACACCTAGAACTTTTTTATCAATGGGAACCTAGGGAAGCAACTTGATGCAAGTCGTACTTTACCCTGTATCCATCTCTAGACAAGAGAAAATTTAAGTTTAAAATCTTTGTAATATACCCTCAGACAGAGGTTTCTTAATAATCATTCCAATCATCTACTCACAGAGTAAAAGGAAAACCTATGTATCCCTTGAAAGAACCTGATCATACACCTTACATAGGAAATATCTATAAAATCTTCTCAAGAACAACTAAGCCACTAGTCATATTTATACAGAAGCAACCTTAGGTATTGTAAAAGTTTGTTCAAATCATGACCCCCGGGGCTTGGGGACACAACAGAAAGTTTTGCATAAGGATATATAGAAATCATTTTGAAAAAAAAAAAACTTCTGCTTAAGAACAGCAAAGCCATGATTAGTCATATTATTATAGAAGCATCCTTAGGTAGTGCAGATTCAAATTTAGGACCGGTAGGGTGGGGACACAATGAGAGATAAGAGTTTTACAAAGGAAAAAAAATAGAAAAAAAAATGGGGGGGGGTTAAAATTCTGTTTAAGAACAGCAAAGCCATGATTAGTACAATTGATATGGAAGCATCCTGATGTAGTGTAAATTAAAGTCCCGCACCCTGATTTCTGCTTCTTCGTAGTCAATGTGCTCAGGTATTCAAAGTGGCCCATGGGCTCTTGTTTCTTTCTTGGACAAAAATATCAAGTTTTTTTAAATTTATATCTGCACATATTCCCTAGTATTATATAATTGTTATTGATTTAAAAAAAAAGAAACATGCATTTGAAATTTCATACATCAGTTTATTTAGTCAACATAGGAAAGATCATTACTTTTTAAGTTCAAGCATAACTAAAGTCTTGCAATATAAGCAGTAGACATATTAATGATTGTTAACCTGTTGAAATTCCTAAGGAATTATTATACATATTTATGTTAAAGCCTTTCTTCAGCAAAATTTCGTACAAAAATAAGTTAATTTTTATATTTTTTGCTTAAAATCAGCTTGGATTAGTGTGAAATCACTTATTTTAATGTGGTAAAATGTTCTCTTGATTTCGAGGTTGACAAAAATATGATACTGTAATTTTAAAATTTTACATTTTCAGGAAGACATTGAATAAATGGGTCTGTTCATATCAAGGAAATTAAACCCCACGAAAACAAGATTTCACATTATATAAAACTGATAACATTTGATTCTAGTATTCGTGCAGTTTGATTCGAAGGGAAAGAAAGTATATACACACATTCTTTTGAAGAATTATAAAATACGGAAATTATAAAATAACGTTAACAAGGTAATGATAAACAGCAAAATACACACACAGGATAATACTTTTGTCTTTCAGGATGCTTAACGACGTTGTTTTTTGAACCATAAAATCTGTTCGAGTCATTTTTTCCGGTATGAGATGCCTCGTCATTTATTTATATGCGGTCTGAAATGGACGATTATCAAAGTAATTAGTGTTTCCACTCATTGTAATGAATAGAAAATGTTCTTTAAATTTAACGTTCAAGTAAAGTGTAAAGAATATTTTATTCAAAAATAATTTATACTTGTAAAATATATAAATTTGTACATGTTCCTATAAGATTCACCCACCTTTGTTAACTTTAAGTACTTCGTAAGATTCATCATTGACATACAAAGGGTTTTGTTGACTTTTGTTTTCACTGTTACAAATCAACAAGAATGCAGAAAATAATCCAAAATTAGTAAAAGATTTTTTACAAATGATAGTTTAATTCTATTTTTAAAAGAACAATCTAGATTTAAAGAGTGTATACCTTTCTTTTTGATCTTCAATTTTCCCTGAAATTTGAAATGTTATCTTATGAAAGATATTCGCCACACGAACAACAATATATTCATGATGAATGAAAGATAAGCCGAAATTTTGGTTAATTTATATATTCTCTGCATTTTAGTGGGTAACATTTTGAGAAATGGCAAAATACACCTTTTGCTATCATTAAATTGCGAAATTTTGCGTTAATACCTGTCATTATTTAATTATTACATAATTACCAGGTCATTCATTGCTGAAATGTACCTCAATGTATACTGTTGAAACATTTGATTAAATTTATGTTGTTATATATGTTGCCCCGAAAGAAGTCTGGCGACATTTTGTTATTCAATATATAGACCTAAAATTATGTTCGCAAATGCTCTCGCAGATGGCTGGGAGAATTTTAAAGAAACTTCACAGAAATGATAATCACCAATTCTAGATGTACCATTTACATATGATTTTTTTTTTTAAATGAAAACCGTTTCCATGGAAACAGACAAACTAGATTTTTTTCTTAATTTCATTTTCTCAGACTGCTCAGCCAAGGTTGTTAAAACTTTGAAGGATTGTACATTGCATTCTGGAATGCCACATGTATTCCATATGTACCAATATCTAGTTTGTTCGCCAGCTATGCATATACATTTATGCCCTGGCATACCCAACAAACTATACAGTAATTTCTCAAATAACAGTAACTTGATACGAAGAACCAGATCACGCCGAATCATCAAATCAAACTAGACGCGAAGAGTCGAGTTTGATATAAGGATCCGCGCCCATGAACGAGATGCGATCTGACTTTTCAGAACAAATTCCTGTTATAGTGATAAATTTATTGTATACCCCTCTATTTTAACTGTAGTGAAATGTAGTAAATATACATTTATCTTTAAAAAAAAAAAAACGCATGTTCAGTGAGGTTTTTGATACGCAAAAAACGTCTATATGACATGTATTACGTCATCAGTTTCAGAGTGAGATGATATGATATGATATGATATGGATTCAGAAAACTATAGTGCGGTGGCCGGAAAGTGATTAGGTTATGAAGTGAAATCAACAGTAAAATTGGGTGATGCCTAGTTTGGTATGTAATGAAAATGTATGTATATTGAAAACAGAATATGGTTACAAACATTATTATTATAATTCTTAAAGAAGTGTTGGTATTCTTCAATCTACTTTTTCCATTTCTATTGAAAGCTTACCAGAATTTCCACCAGAACAAGAGTTTCCCTTTCTTCTTCTCATACACTGTATCAGGAGGACAATACTTAACACAACGATGAAAGCCACCAGTAACCCAGTAGTTGTTCCAAATGCTGCATCTGTTATACATTGAGTTTCTTCACCAGCTTTAGCTGCATCTCTCATGCCTTGAGAGTCTACATTAGTTGTCGCTGAATGAATTTAATGCAAAAATATCATTAATATGTTATAGTATTATGAATACTTATGAATTTAGAATATACTTGACTTTGAGAAACAAAACTAAGAATTTTTTTTCCTGATATTCAGCGTGTTCATCTATTCGTCCCACGTCTGTCACTTATGGTCATTTGAGTTCTTTCAATCATTAATATTCATTAAATCTTTCCTTACGAAGGCTGAAAAATTGCCGACTCGGCATTTAACAATAACAATCATCAATCAATCAATCCTTACTAACACGTTCATTTAATAATGTATAATATCTCTTTATATCTGTACAAATTACAAAATATTAAAAAAATACAGACCACATTACTTCAATGATTCTTACAGAAAACGGTGATGATGACTGGATCTGAAACTTCGTCGTATATATAGATAGAGGAAGATATTCCTCTGCATCTGCAAACCTTCCTATTGTGACGTGCAGTCGCTTTGATTTCTAGGTAAGTCTCTGTTCCTATGTCCACTCCATTCTGCGGTGCAATGTTGTCACAGATCCATCTCCAGCTTATTTGTGGATATCCCAATGTTGTAAGATTACACTTTATGTTTATGTATTCACCACTCTGTACAGTTGTAGGAGACAAGGGATAAATCATAGGTCGTGCCTTGGGTGAATCTTGCAAAAGTCAGCATAGGTTATAGACGTTATTGCGCATTGTATCCTAATTTAGAAAGTTCATGTTCAATATATAGTAGTTAAAGCAGATAATTTTCCCAGATCTTTAATTTTCAACATATCCCATGGCCACTGAAAGTATTACTCAATGAATCTTTCTGTGCACTTAAGCATAATTATAAATAATTTAATTTTGTTTGTATTCTAGCCTCTGATTGGTTAATATCCAAAAAGGAACACAAATTATTTCTGTATAACCTGGTTTGGTATGGGGACAACCCCCCCCCTACAACCAGCTAATTCATCTGTATTCATACAATCCTCTCATTTCCAGTTCTCGGGATTCATCGAAAATTCCAGATTTAATAAATGTACCTTTAACTTCAAACAATAATTCGATCTTACCACATGTAAACAAACAACATGGCTGCTAGGCCTATATATCAGTTTTTACCTCCCCTCGCTTCCCATCACTTCCGTTACTTCCGTTACTACGGTTGTACTATTGAGCGGCAAATTTGAACTAATAAAAATCAATGAAATTTTAAACCCAAAGTTATTTAATGATTTTAAAATTAAATTATAAGGAATGACTCTAATTCTTGGCCAAATTATTCGAGTATAACCTGGTTTGGGTCAGTTTACGCTGTTTTATAATCCGCTTCGCGGATTATAAAGAGTAAACTGACCCAAACCAGGTTATACTCGATTAATTTGGCCAAGCATTAGAGTCATTCCTAAATTATGAGAATTGGCATTAAATATGCAGGTGTGGTCCATCAAAGATCAAGCAGCAGGTTATAAAGTAATATATGTTATTAATATTCTTCCTTATGTTACGCTTAAAACAGGAAGTTTTTTTAAATCAAAAATTAAAAAAACAAAACAAAACAAAAAAAAGCTCTCATAGGTGATACAACATTCCTGAGGGAAACATAGCAAAGTCTTGTTTTTGAAGAAAAAACCCTGCTGCATCCATACACAAAAAACTACATTTAAATCAGATGAATATTTATGTGTGTTTTAATTTTTAAAAATTAACAGATTAGTAAGAATGAGTGATGTAATCAAATACTTACGAAAAACACGCATCACATAACGATAACGAGATGGGTAGTCGTAAAATAGAACAGTCGAATGTGATTTCGCTCTGCAAAAACAAGATTTCCCGTCATGATACAAAGTTGCCGTGAAATTCATGTAAGTATTATATCTTTCAAATGTTACATTTCTCATTTGTTCGTCACCGCAAAACCATGTCCACGTGATTGGAGGATTTCCCAAGGGATATACGCTACACCTGAATTTCATTAAATCGCCTTCATAGACATGTCTGACAAAATTGTCAACATAGGAATTCATTTCCATGCCGAGAAATGGATCTAGACTCGGAGGTGACGATGGAATAGCTGCAATGTAACAAATACTCAAATTTATAATTAAAGCAATTCTCCCTTAGGCAAGGACGGAAAGGGCTTACGCTTGTATATCTATCTGTCCTGATTTGGCTTTACAATGAGCAAAGAGGTAAAGCAGATTCATACATCGAAGTAAAACTGATTTGCTGTCTTAAAAAAGTCTTCTTTTTTGTTTTGTTTTTTAATATATATGATTTTAGTACACTATAATATTCAGATATTGTAGTATCTTACACTTAAATCGGCCACGAAATAAGGAACCGATGATTTAATATATGATGTAGATACTGATTTTGCACATATGCAATTGATATTGGTTGATTATATATAACCGTTTATATTGAAATAACCAACGCATTTAAAAGACATAATGTCCTAAAAATCCTTTAGCAGAGGAAAAGAGGTTGCAATGATTAACGATACATAAAAAAAGATACAAATGTATCACAAATTTAGAAGCATTGATATACTAAAGTAACATATAAACATAACTACTAAGTCTGTTATCTTTGCCATCGAAATGCCCATGATATCACCAGTTTCTCATAATGTGATACCACTCTCCGGATTTATTCGCATGCCTGAAAGTAACTCTTTGACTCTGTTCTAATGTATGACAAATTGTAAACAAAGCGATTAAGTAATTTATCCTCTGGTCATTATGATGTAGAAAATATTTTCAAGTGAGCCCATCCAATTTTAGCTATTTTTTAACTATCACCTTAAACAGTTAAATAAAGGGAGGCCCTTAAATGAAGAAAAGGCTTGATCGTTCCTCTCCAGCATTATATTCTTAATTAGTAGGACTTGAAAAAAACTGAAGTATAAAGTTCAGCTTTTAGAAATATACTTTACCACGAGTTATTTATTGCAAGATTTTTGAAACACAGTTTTAATGTCATCCACAGATCTTAGTATCTTAATGTGAGACCATTCAATTCATGTTTCAGATTACTTCTGGATATATCTTACTGTAAACCATTCGTAATATATTTGTATTGTTTGTTACGTAATAAGAACTCTCTTGGGACACACAGAATACTTAAAAAGCATTATGATAGCATGTCATGCATTGATACATGAAAGGAATATTATTAACAACTGAACTTACTGTCTGATATTACGGTTGAAAAGATGCAAAAGGTCCAAATAAATTCCAGGTAAATCATTGTGGAGAAATAATACACATTAAAGCGAAAGAAATACTTATAATATTTACACAGGAAGTATTGACGTAATAATATTTGTCAATATACTAGAAAGATTTTTTTAAAGAAATATCATATTAAACATATAGGGAAAATACTTTTTTTTAAAATAGTTTTTTAAGCTTTTGTCCAATCCCATTTGTGAAAGTTGTGTAAGTTTTGTGTAAACAATAAAATAAGTTCAAATCAGGGATAAAAACGATTTACGGCATTAAAAAGAAGATTTCCGTTTTCTGTTTATACGAGGGTTGTCCGGGAAAACCGTGGACAAGTTGTCTAGATTAAAAAATAATCATCACTGCGTTCTGAAAGTTTTACAACGTTTTAATACATTTTTCATTGATATACATAGCAAATTTCAAATAGATATCTGCTCAAATAAACAAAATATGAGACTTTATGTTATGTGTGGTATCGCCTTACGGCGCACGGATGATAACGTCAAAGTGTCTAAAGCAGCGTCACGTTTTCTCTTTGCTTAATACAAGTTGGATAAGCCCCACTTAAATTCGGGGATTTCATTGATACACATACATGTACTTGATTTTCCCTTTATTCCTCCATAAACAGTCGAGGAACCAATCTCGCACACACATAGTACCTTCTGAAGATTTATTAGTAAGTTATGGACAGTACTCTCACTATATCATTCAACTAAATAGGCTATCTACAGTGACAGCGTCTTTTGCTATTGCCAGCAGCTGTTTGGCCATACGTTTTGTTCTACCCGGGGACCCGATCAAAAAGCTTCCGCTTAGAAAACTCCCATTTCACTTGTATTCTAAAGATCTAGTGATATTTTTATATTTTTTTATCTTCTGTAGTCATTTAAAGTTTCTTAGGGCATCATTACTACATCTAAATCAAACTGAACTGCTCTCCGGTGCGCCGTAACGTCACCAAACGTCGCCATTTTTCGTGTGTTGCGTTTACCACTTTCCCATTTCAAATGCTCGGGAAACTGCCAAAAATTAAGCAGATGCCTTGATATTTTACAAAAGACGAAATAATAGATAATAGATTAAAAACAGTATAATTTTTACCCCAATCTTATCTAGTTGATACTTTTATTTCGAAATAAAATTCGTGTATTCGCTAATAAAACCCTGGGTTTTTGATCGTACGCCGTAGGACCGTACCCTGTGCACATTCAAGCATAAAAAAAATTATTTTTTTTTCATATTTTATCCAAAAAATTAAGATCCACTTAAATATGACGAATAAACATTTGCTAAAAATTTCAGCTTAGTGCGCCTATTATTTTTCGAGAAAAACCCTTTGTCCACGATTTAACAGGACAACCCTCGTACATGTAGTATGTCGACACGATATATCCCAATGAGCTTGAAATGAAAGATACCACAGAGTCTGACACATCTGTTTTATATTTGGATATTTTCCTAGAAAAAGACGTTAATGGTAATCTAACAACAAATCTTCATGATATAAATAAATTTGTATTTATGTAACCATATTCCACAGTCACGTAAATATGGTGTTTATGTCTCTCAACTGATTCGATTTTCAAGAACGTATTCTGAGTGTGATCAATTTTTAAGCAAAGACAGGTTTATGACAGAGAATATGATGATGCAGGGATTTCAGCTATCTTTGTTTAAAGTCGGCATTTCACAAATTATATTGGTCGTTATCATGTCATTGCTTGCAAATACAACCAACCGTTGGGTAATGTTTTGATTGACATTTTTTCCAACGCATGATAGGACATCGTTTTATACCATTTTGACTAACTTTATTTTATCAATTAATACAGAGGACTTAGGGCGGATGTGACCAGTCAATAAGAGAAGTTTCTCCTCCTAGGCACCTGATCACCTCTCTTGTGTTTTCAAGAGTTCGTATTTTGGCCTGTTCACAATTCATATTCTTCAATCGATATATGAGATTGATCACTGTTCATTAGCTTCACCGTTATATGTCTAATATTTTATGTTACATATCATATTCTTAACATGAATAAACAGCAATAAGCATCATTTAGCTTTTTAGCATATTCTTAATCGTTAAAAGAGCGAAATTGTAATTGAAATTCAAATGAAAACATAATTTCAGAAAAATAGTACTATGGGGAAGCAAAAGGAATACAAAATCCTTTAAGATGCTAGAGTTGGATTATACGTTAAACAATTAGATATATTTACATTTGCTGTGTTTTTCTACTAAGCCAACTGTGAAATTGATTTGAAAGTCATTTTTGTGTATACTCACTCGTAGAAATATACACGGTGAAACTCGCGCTAAAGTGACGTCACATTGAGGCTACAGACACGTAAATAAAAATGTAACGATATAGGGCAGCAAGAAATTCAAATATTGAGTATATAATTGGTGCTCTTAAACTTGTAAAATGTAAATATAAGGAATGTTTTAAAGACTTGCACGTAGGCATACAGTATTTTTCATGATGCGCTAGCGCGCTTCATGAAATATGCCTACGTGACAAGTCTGTGTGATTTATACACCAATAACTCACACAAACTTAAAAACATTCCTTAAAAGAAAAACATTCTTCGGGGACTTTGACCTAACTTCGAATACTTTAAATTTGTAGTCTACTCTTAGCTTTCTCGCATGATTTTATGTCAGTTAAGCATTACACAACAAGTTAAATAAAAATATATATGAAAAATTCTTGGTATAAAAGGATTTTGTTTCAGAAAATTTATTATTTTAGATATAAAATTTCAATGTATTTATAATTTTACTAAGGTAAGCATGATTAATGCCCGTGAATACACCTGTATTTTCTGTATAGATAACGTAGAAAATTGTTCTACAGAGAACTTGATATTGATCGTGCCTTGATAGACGTTTTAACCTAAGATCTCCGATTAACCATCTACAGGGAAAGAATACTGATTGAAATTTTGGGGTTTTTTAAAGATCATGTATGCATTTCTAGGATTATTGATTGTCTTCACTGTCGGCAAGTAACCTTTTTTTCAATATTTAATTCAAATAAAATTGAAAAATAGACTTATTGCTGAGTTCTTAAAACACTTTTCTAGAACACAATGAATAATTTCCCTAGAACTTTTAGATACCCAGAACTCGGAGTAGAAGATGACGATTTTTCCTATTCATTATTTTTTAAGGATATATATTTGTTTCATTATCGGCCGCAGGAGCGGCCGATCTATATGTGATTTTGTTAGAAAGTGCGCATGGGGAAATGAGGTGTAATTTCTTTTTTAGTTTGGTAAATTAATTCTTTAATGGTAACATGTGTTAAAATTAGAGTGAAATATTTAAAAAAAAATTGATACGAATAAAGTCTTAGATGTTGTTATTATTTATTATTTCAATATTCGTTCTTTGTCAGATAATTATTACTTTATGATTATATAAAATCGGTTTACAATAGGTACTCCCCGACTTGGGAGAGTGTAAGATATGAGCACAAATCGTTATGATTTTCCGGATAATAATTACAGTGGTAAAAGTGATGAATAAAAAAAATGAAATGTTTGTAAAACTAGTAAAAATAATTTTGTATATGCTTCAGCTGCGAATGAATCAAGGATTTTTTTTTACACTTTGCATTTATTGTGATGTCCATCACTGCGCCATGCTGCATAGTCTGCAGGAATCATCGGCATGATCACGTGACAAAGATTAGGGTATCAGCACGTGGCTCATCTGTAGATTTCCTTTTTGTTACAATTTTTCTTTTTTATCTTTCCTTCTTTCTTTTTTTTTGGGGGGGGGGGGGGGGGGTTGGGGGGGGGGGAGACGAGGTTCTATCCTGAAATAAAAATGTTAACTCTTTCAGCTTTGAATATCTTGCTCTTTCCTTGAAAGCTTACTTGTGAAAATACTTTTTTTTAATGCTACATTTTGTTTGCGGCCGATTTGGTGATTTGCATCAAATTTACTTGTATTCCACTGAAATAATGCGAAACGTGTCAAAAATTAAAGTCATTCCAGTAACAGCGGGTCACTTTGTTAGATCGAGCGTACTAAAAGTTCACATGTTTGATCACCATGTTTCTCATCGGTTGGATGAAAGGAATACTACTTTGCATATAAAATACTATCATTTAAAAACAGCGTGTTATTTTGTAAATGAAACTTGCTTAAGTTTCAAATGTTGATCACCATATTTCTCACGGATTGGATGTTTGATTTTAATGAAATGAATGCTACTTTGCATAAGAAATTTTAATGAAATGAATACTACTTTGCATAAGAAAAATGGATTTTGACTGACCACGTGTTGCTGCTTACTGCAAATGTAGTACTCGTAAACAATCATTCAATGCGACTGGTCAGTTTAATCACTCTATTGCTGGGTTCTCTGTTTTATTTGCAAAACGTGATTTTTCACGATTTTTCGCATTTGTTATAAGCAACAACACGTGCTCAGTCAAAGCCGTTTTCAACTTCTCTGTTCATATTCAAAATAGTATTTTTTTCATTAAAATCAAACATCCAATCGATGACAAATATGGAGATCACCACGTGAAACTTAATTTAGCAGGCTTGATCAAAAAAAGTGAAACACTGTTGGAATGATAATAGAACCCGGACTATGTCAATATGTGTACATTTTCCCCCTAAATCCAGAATATAAAGAAAAATATAGTTGTGGATACTTTCTTTTGAATGAGTTCATGTATTTTCATTTTATATTAATTTCTTATTCAAAGATAAGTCCTTTTTTCCAAATACGTAAGTTACTAAATGTTTTTTTTTCAAAGATGGTGCTTGTGTGGACAAAATGGCCGACTGTGGAAAGCTTGGATGTGAGGAATATGTCTGGAATACCTTTACTCGGCATTACTGTTTACACTACTGTGGAGTCTGCCCTTGTCAGTATAAAAATGCTTCACGTGTTTTATGCATGTAGAAAAAAATATGTGATTTGATATTTTTCTGATTTTAATCAAAATTAAAGTTTTATGATGAAGAAACTTTTTACACGTGTGAGAACACTCGTAGATTATAAGTCCATATAGCCATTAAAAGGTGGGGGAGTTCTCTGATTGTTTAAGTATTTTAACAGAAGATACCAATAAAATTATAAGTATGAATTAAGAAAAATAATATTTTTTGTGTTATGATGATGCATTTTTTAAAAAAAATATCACAAAAGCAATACAATGAAGGTTTTTTTTTCTAAATCCCTCTTTTAAGAAAAATTTTCATTGTATCAAACATTTTTTTAGATCTACATCTTCCGAACTGTGTGGACATGGCGAGTAATTGTAGTGTAGTTGGGAAAGCATATTGTACGGATCCTCACCTTCAAGACGTGATGAGACTAAATTGTCCGGCTTATTGTGGATTTTGTTCTCGTGAGTACTATCAAATTCGCTCTTCAAAACCAGCATCAAACTTCCTTAAACATCGTTTAAGTTCCATTGTTGGACTAGTTTTGTATTCAGTATGGTCAAAATAATGATCAAGTGCTATAGTAAGCTCTTTTTCATGAGAATCTCAAACTGAAATAAATATTTCAAATTTTGAATACATTTTAGAGACGTATCCTTTGAATATGAGTACAGAATATTGAGTACTATGACTTGTTACTTATTGATATGATAATTTCAAGCAATAACTTAGAAGTCCTTGCAAAAAGGAAGGTAGCCAAGCTATCCATTTATGTTCACAAAATTTACATGATATTTAAGTCAATCCAGTACATTAATTTCTGTTGAGGTATCTCACAAATTGCACCCACTGATTTCCTTCTTTAGCATCATTAAAACTTTCTATACCACAAAAAATGCTATTGCATCCCCTTTCATTTAACATTGGTTAAGTGCTACTCCTAGTATAATGGAGTAATGCTATGAAATAGCTAGGCAACTGGCTATTCATTTCCCAATGGGTTTTTTTTCTCATATTACCTGATAGGAAATGTTTTAGCTAAGATATGAACAATATTTTGCGGATTTATTTTGTACAAAATATACCAATTAGCAGATGCTCCATTGAATTAGAGGAAAAGCAATAACATTCCTTTTTTTTCTTTTTTCTTTTTTTTTTTTTTTTGAATTGTCATCCATTGTTATTTAAAAATGTTGAATGCCCATTAATACCAAATGCTAACAATACGGATAAGGCAATGAACAGAGTGTAAGAAATAACCATTATTGTAAAATTAGAAGTGAAAACTGCAATAAACCGAAATCTCTATTTCATAACACCGTATTCTATTTTACAATGACAGCATGTTTAGATCAAAAGTTATAAGCGTACCTACTCTTTTAATTTGTATATTTTTAGCCCACAATAATACACAAGGTAAGTTTCTATAGTTTGATTTCTCTGTTGAATGTCGATTTATTACCTTTTTATTTACCTTTTTTAAAATTTTAATATGAATAAGTTATCAAAAAATTCTTTTCTGCTTCCTATTCAGGACCTGGAAGTTCAATACTTGGATAATACATATACTCCTTCTCAAAACCAGATGAACGTAATAGAGCGAAATTAGATACTCGTGTAAAGCAGAAGTATTTCCTCCAACTGTTATTTACTCAACATGAGAATTTGTGAAATACATTTTCAAATATGGAACATTTTAAATAAATTATAAATAAGTGCTCTTTTACAAATATTCACACGTTGACACACTTAATCATATCACATCGATTAACAGTCTAAAGGATCAACCAATTGGTTTTATAATTGATCCCTATCATTTATCTTTGATTGAGACACCTATAGAGGATATCTGAACAATTCTGGAATGCATTATCTGCATGACTTTAAAATGGCATAGGTATTTTTTAAGTGCACATGCACTTGTAATTTTGCTATGATATCAAGGGTAGCAAAAAAATTACTTGGTAAAAGTGGAGCTCACTAAGAGTTCATCAAGTCTGTTTTTCGTCGTTCAATTTAGCGATGATGTCTGAATGTCTTTAATATTTTTACATAAATTGATGCAATATAAAAAAAATTACCAAATGAACATATTTATATGACCCAGTTTAAGAAACATTTCAGATCCTATTATGACTATTGCTAAGATTTTCTCATTTTATTTTTTTCCTTCAAAATCATGTACCAAATCCAAGGCAAGAATGCCATTACACTAGTCTTCGATGATCAAATATAGAAAATTTGTACAAAATTATGATATTCTGTAGTTTCAGTCTGTTCATTTGTTAAACAATCTAGGAATAAGTGTGTGATGCACCTCAGTCCTAAAATATTCATCACAAAGACCATTGTTGTTTTTAATGTAAATTGATAGTAGTTTGTGAGGGCATAATTTACCAAGGTGTTCGTTCTATCCATCAAGGATTTTCCGAAGTCAGTGTCTTAAAATGAACAATTTCTTGGTTAGCATTAAAATAAACGATAATTTTTTTTATACAAGACACCTTTCCATGAAATTAGAAAAAAAGGATTTGAGTGTTATATATTGAATTGTTTTAATTTTTTTGTCTTTTGTTTGTTTGTTGTTGTTTTGGTTTGTTTTTTATGTGTGTGTGTGTGTGTGTGTGTGTGTGTGTGTTTTTTTTTTTTTTTTTTTTTTTTTTTTTTTTTTTTTTTGGGGGGGGGGGGGTTGTTTGTTTGTTTATTCTTTTTTTTTTTTTTTTTTTTTTTTTTTTGCAAATGTAACCAAAATAAGATGCATGTATATCTAAATGAATTTTAAGTTTTAAAAAATTTTATGTACATTGGAATGCTCTGCGTATAATTAGAGTTATCGCGCTTGCATTATCCTTGGAAGTTTGTGGCGTGTCCAAATTAGGAGAGGCAAATGCAAGTGATTCTTGGAAATGAAAACATTTAGTAAATGCCCAATGAAAATCATGCGCGGCAAAAATCTGGACCCGGTCGTCCAGATAGCGTCGTTTTTCAGTTTCTTTTAGGACGCCGTGAAAAGTACATGTGTGTTGGATAGCTTCAAATTATTTTAAGCCGCCTCCACCCCGCCACCTTTTCCTTTTAAGAGGAAGTCCAATTCTGTCTATATCTTCTTTGTTTTTGAATTTGTTATAGGTAGTTTACGGTTTCAGACCACAAGAAGGTTTTATATATTATGTAATCAATTACGCCACATATTAGGTAATCACTGTTTACATATCAATCATATTCATAATTTGACTTCATTCTGTTGTGAATTTTTGATATAGATAATAAGAAGTTAATTAATAATTTTATGGATTTCTTGACCAATTATTACATAATTAATTACAAGTAATTTCTATAATTAAAGTCACATTAGTGGCAAAGTGCAACATACCTAAGTGTTTTGTTGTTTATGAAAATGGAGAGTGAAGGCGGTTTCTCAAAATTCTGCGATAGTACAATAACTGTGAGTTGGGTTCATGACAGTACACGGAAATGTTAAAGAATGAGAAGTTCCACAGATTAGTTATTTTTATCAAACTGAATTTGCATTGGCAATTGTACATAAAGAATATTTAATGAGGAAGTGGAAAATAATTATGTTATTCATTGAAACAATTGAAAGTAGAGATGTTGGAAATTCTGTGGTATATAATCAACTATAAAAAGAAGATCAGGCTGAAAAAGTAATTGTAAGTAAATGTTAAAAAAAAGAACGAACAAGTGAAATTACATGCAGCTGATTTTTCTCTTAGAAAATGATATTTGCTCAGTACTTATTGTTATGTGATAGTAAATAACACAACATAGTTTAGGAAGTTCGCGATGCTTCTTCTTTTCATTTTCACAAAACGCCAATTACTTACATTATTTACAGGTACTCGTATATGTCTTATTATTTAACCAATAAATTTTAAAAGGATAGACAATCAAATCAACTGTCTTATAACATCCAACGTCTGATGCAATATCAATCTATGTATCAGTGATAAGGAGCAGTTATCAACCTCAAAACTCCAATGAAACAATATGATATGTGAGCAAAGCAAACAGGGACTTTCGAGAACATCAGAGATGAGTTTATTAGCCATGGAGGAGTAAGCATCCCCTGTCGACTGGTCACACCCAATGTTTGGACTTTGTTACTTAGTTATATGATCATTGTAAATTAGTTGAGAAATTAGCCTAACAATTTGTATGAAAGAATTCAGTTAACAAACGACCTAACAACATATTCTTTTAACATTTAAACAATCAATGTGATGCTGCTGTATTGCTGATAAATTGTATCCTCGACCCTTTTCAATATTCAAATTGCATGCTTAACATATCTTTTTTAAGCAAAAATGTTATTTTATCAATATGATTTCAATCACATTTCGATACTTGGAACAGATTTTTTAAAATAACTTTTTAAGAGCGTCTTCTAATAGTGTAAAATAATGTGCCAATCCTACTTTGTCACCATTGATTAATTAATTATCTTAGATAAATTAAAATTGACCGTCAGCTCAGGACAAGGTCGTTATATATTACATGTGTATATATAACAATAACCAAAATTCTTGAATATTTTGCGTTCATAAATACCAAACAACAATCTTGCAAAAATAAGATTTTATACAGCTAAAACTCCCCTGCTATTCCGCCAAAAAAATTTCACTAGATTTTGAAATTGGTTTTCTACTTCTTTGACAAGGTGTATAATTATAAGGTGTAAAGAAAGATATGATCTTTTAGAATCTTTTAAACATCTCAATATAAAGGCCATTTTATGCAAATGTCTTTTGAATATTTTAATCAGTCAAAGAAGTGACAAGAATCAATGTTAAAATCAAAAAAAGTTATCAAAATAAAATTGGTGTAAACACACAATAATCGTATTTTTTATTTACTTAGAAGTTTAGAAATATAGACCAATCTAATGTTGCTTCCTTCATATAACCTAGGAACTGATCTCAGTCGGTCTACCTTTCAGCATATGTCACATCTTTGCCCTTCCAAGCATACTGAGCATAACTATGGTAAATGACAATCTCTTGGCTCTTTGTCCCCAGAATACAATTTACAACAAAGCCATTACTACTTTTCTTTCTTGCTGTATAGATGATTCTACCCGTTAAAGGAAATACACGTGCTTTTGTTTTCCTCTGTAAATATACGCTTTATTGGTTTTCACCGCTTAGAGAATTCTACACGGGAGATCACTCTCAATCACTATTTCATAAGTGAAAAAACCCATGCATTAAACCTTTTTCTCTGGAAAACCTTGACTTGCCAATGTCCTTAAAAACCGAGGTCCTGATTATTTATTACGATGAAGAATCCTCACTCCTCAATGGTCCTGAGTATCTAGTAAAGGTCTTAATTTGAAGCCCTTCACCGGCATACGGCGACGTTTCTATATGAGTGAAAATTGTCAAATGGGACGTTAAACAACAACCAATCAATCATGTAACTACTTTGGACTTTAAGATTGTATGTCTGTAATGTAGTGATGTTAACGGTAATGTTTTTAGCCTAAGTGGGAACTAGGTTTCTGTTTAATTTCTTTTACTGCCACAGCCACCCCCCCCCCCTCCTTCAAAACTCTTCAATGATAAAATGTTGTTATAGCTAGTTATTAAAAAAAAAGCTTACATCACCGATTAAAAAGTTAAAATTTGGTTTCAGTGCATATTGAGCTGTTAAAAATCCTCACCCAAAAAAGTCCTTCTTTGTAATTTAATGTCTCCACAGTCAAATCATTAATACTACCAGCACATCGAATCAATTATGGTAGCATTTAAGACATTCACAGCGAAGTTTTACAACAATCATAAAATTGAATAATCTCAAAACAAAAACATTTCTTATCAGCAAGAGTACACATGCATATTAATACCTCACATTCAATTCAAAAACATAAAATATCTTTTCCTAATTTATCTAAAAATATACTAAATGTGTCTAAATATCTGAAGTTATATTATTTTATTCAAAATCAAAAGACGATTTGAATTTATACCCCTAAAGTTTAAACATGAAGTAGGATAAATATCACAATATTGCAAGTAAACTGAATATTTTATCATTGTTGTTGCTCGTCAAAATATTTTATAGTAACCATCACCACACTTCAAGCCCTTATCCCAGCACTATGCGCCCATATGATAAAAAAGTAATATAGTAATCACTTTGAAAACTTTGATTTACTTTAGTAGTTTACGATAGTATTATTTTGTTAGAGTTTGAATACCATTTTTATTCACAAGGTTTCAGTTTATATTTTACTATGACATTGTTTTTTCTTGACAAGGCAAATTCAACAGCTACCTTCATTTAATTTAATTTTTATGCATTTATCTATTATAACATTATCTTATTGTAAGGATAACATAAACAAGTGCACCATATTTTGTTTATCAAGAGGTTGAAATCAAAATATGATGGCACTTTTTTAACCCTGAGAAAGAAAAAAACTATGACGATAGAGAGACATTGTAATATGAGGTGTAAACAGGGTAGGGCAAATGAATCAGATTGCAGCTGAAAAATTTGAAAATGCCTTAACCCTAAAATGCCATTATGGCATATTATAATTGTCAAGTTTTTCTCCATTTTCGATAAATTAGCACATTTAACATACAAATAAACTATGCCTGTAAAGTAAGATGCTTATTTTAATTTCAATACATACCTGAACATGTCATCAAAGCCATTAACAAAAATTCACACATATTTTTCTTCTTTGTTGTCATTTTTTAAGCTAAGCAAAGAGATTTTAATTAAAATATTTCAAAATTATCATGTTTATGTATTTTTAAAATTAACTAAGGAATTATAGTTACAATCCAGATAAATCATTAATATCATTGAAATATCAGCTAAACTGTAAATTTTTTAGTTCAATGTTATATCATTTTGTTAATTAAAACAATTGCTGGAATATAAAACTGTGAATATATGTACCCTCTATATCTTAGCTGAATTCTTCCTCAACTGCCAACCCAGAACTTTGTGCAACACAAACAAAACTTCTGAAGTTTTTAAGAAAAGCGTTATAGGCCAACGGATTAATTTGCAGTTATTTTTTGATAGATTGATCACGTCCTATCTACACTTAGATGAAAGTAGAAAAATTAATCACCACAGTAAGATTTTGGTGTTAATACTTTAAACGAATCGATCTTGCTAATATTTTTATCACTAATCTTTTACTGAGAAATATACCTATATAAAATTGTTTAGATGTATAGCTTAAATTCCATGTATCAAACATTTTACCCGAAATACTTAATTCTTTATTTTTCTGTCAGAAGACAATATCAAAGATTTGGTCTTTTTAACGATGCCTGTCATTAGTTTATGTCAGGGAACTGTTGTTGATGTGACACTACTGGAATTTGTATTCTTCAGAGCCTCTACATAAACAAGGGTCTTCAGTGCGTACGGATGCACTTGTATTTTTAAACATATTTCATTTCGTAGGGCTGGTAATTAGTAATTGCAACACTAGCTTATTTGGTGTGTTAAGGTCGATCCATTACTTTTCCTATTTCTACTGAAATACATGTCTTCCTTCGAAAAATATTTCACAGACACTTTTAATTATTCCATTGACCTTGTTGCCAAATGGTGCTATCTGACAAAAGTCATTTCATAAATTTATTTTTTTTTACTTGTATCTAATCTTTTAGAATCAATATGTCAATTTCAGAAACTTTTAAGGTTAAAAAGGAATGTCAAGTTGTTGAGATAAAGATAGGATTGTCTGATTTATTCAGTGAGCTAGAGATTAAAGGGGCTTGGAAACAGTTGTATTGCCGTTTTGTTTACAATTGTAATTTTCTATTTTTATTCAAAAAATAAAGTTAGTTTAATGAACTGAACTTACATGAAAATTCTTAAAATTCATTCACCAGGATATTCTTTATTAAATTGCGTCAAACATCTATATTTGTAAACATTGACATGAGTTCTGTTAATGTTTACTTTTTAAAGGGTGTGTTCAATTTGTTCACTATACATACATCACTGAACATGAACTGACAATACTTGTGTGTTGGATTTGCTTTCTCACATTCCAAATCTAAAATTTCTGGATTATAGTTTTAGTTTCTTTAATTTCTTTCATTAATGCACAATAAATTTCCCACTTTTCTTATATGTTAAGGATAAATTCTTATTTATGAAAGTACAAGGATATGTGTCAATCAAACGCGTACCGAAATTCGTAATTTTAAATTACAAGTTTCCAAACACGTTTTCATACTATATAGGTCTGAAATGCTCTATAGCTAGCAACATGTAATTCATAATATTATGCCGAAAATTTTAGAAAATATTATGAAAAAATCTCTGTGTCCAGGCCCCTTTAAAACAAATTAAGAGAAATTCTTGAAAATCGGGGAATTAGACTACAAAGGCATTACATTCACTTCACCTGTTTTCTAAGGAAGGCAAAACTATATGTCCAATATGGGACATTGCTTTGTTACAATGTTGTTTGTTGTAGAGATTTAGGATGAAGGGCAAGAAATGTTTCTTGATAAAATTTCGTTCTTGTATACGATTTTCTTCTAAGATTTTCTTCAATGATCATTAAGGGTGTTCTTCCATGTAGAGTGACACCTCTAAATAATTACGCTACCTCAACCACAGAGATGTCTGTAAAGGGTTCTCCCAATGATACTTTCGATAATAATATCGTCTTTGTAATAATATCGTTTTTGTTTGTAAGGCTCATTATTAAAACTGTATTTTAGAAAAACTTGGTTTTAATTGTACGTTCTGAAAATCCAACTTGTACTCAAAGTTCATTTTGAAATTCTCCAAAATCACATTTCAGTGTTTAATACTTTTAAGATTCAAGTCAACCAAGATGAGTTCGATCTACCCTACCTATACTGGATTCCTAGACTTCATAAAAGTCCTTACAAAGATACATTGCCCAGGTCTAGCAAATGCTCTACCAGCCCCCATCTTTACTCCTTACAAAAATATTAACTGTGCTACAGAATATTCTTATGGAGGGTAATCGTGTTCAAAAATCCAGACTTGTAAGTTTGTAAATCCGAACGTGCAATCGTATCAGTTCAATAGTCTACATATGTGAGTAGGTAATTCCGACATCCTAGCATGTAGTTCCGAACATATAACTGTGTTGACTTTAAGTTTATACTATGAATGTGTGTATCTTTTATGTTGTAAACTTTGTTTTCCGGTATCTATATCGCCGCGCTCTTAATAAAACACGAAGACAATTTACAAGTCTACAAATGTAAAGTTTACACATTTATAGAATTTTGATAATGAGAAACTATGGAAGGGTATCAGTGCCATAATTCTTTTTAAATGTTTTTATTTTCTATTTTTTTTCTAACTTAATTCTTTTTCCGAATTAAATAAATTATTTATTATAATTCTAACTTCTTGCTTATATTTTCCATTTTTATTTTATTTTGCTTTGATAAAAATCACTCTCATTCTACACAGAAGTACTCTAAAGTTGATATTTAAAAGATGCTGGAGTTCCTAATTCACAACATTTATTTAGTCTTTGGAGATCAAGTCTTCTAACAAACTGTTCAAATTTCGATGGGTATTAATTGTGCTCCTTTATTAGCCGACCAGTTTTTATATTCCCATAAAGCAGAATTTATTCATGAAAAGAAGAAAATACTTGCTGTAGCCTTCAACTCGACTTTAAGATATATCGACGACGTTTTATTAACAACAGTTCTTCCATTCATATGTCGACTCGATATATCCCAGTGAAATTTCATATTTGGACGTTTTACTGACTATAGACAATAAGGGCCAACTAACAACTAAATTGTATGACAAACGAGATGACTTCAGCTTTTCATCGTCATCTTTCCTTTTTATGTAGTATTATTCCGCTATTACCTACATATGGTTTATGTCTCCTAACTTATTCGACACTCAAGAGCATCTTTTGAATACGATCAATTTTTAAACCGAGACAAGCTATTGACAGATAAATTGATGTTACAGGGATTTCAATAACATCGTTTAAAGTCCGTATTTTGTAAATTATATGGTCGTTATGATGATCTTGTTAGCAAATATAACCTATCACTGGGTCGTATTTCATAGCAATTGTTAGGCAATTGTTTTCGACTAAATTTGACAACGAAATCTTCCGTCTACCTGATAAATACATAGGGCTCACGACCAATGTGATCGGTCAACAAGGGAGGCTTACTCATCCTAGGCACCTGATCCCAGCTCTGGAATTTCTGGGGGTCCGTGTTTTATGCCCTGTTCACAAATTTGTATTGTTTGTAGATTTTTTTTAGATCAATTACTGTTCGTTATCTGAACTTTTTCATCAAGATAGACATTTTTGAAAATCAATGTTTGAAATTAAGGAAATTAAGTTTTTAATTATAAGCTTAGGAACTTAAAGAATGCCACATGACAAATCTTTCTTTATCGCTCTATTTTTTTTCCCATGTCTCTGGTTATTTCTCACTGTAGCCAATCTTTCTATTATATAGACTAGAACTTTATGTCTCCTTGCTTTCTTTCAATTTTTCATATTGGTACTTGGATTATAAGTACGATGTACAATATCTTGGAAGATAAAACACTCCCTATTTCTGAACTATATGTAACTGTTTACTGATTGAATTCAATATCAGGAACTTTGAATATATTTTTATATTCTTTATCAATGAAAGCAATTGATTTTCTATATATAATATCAAAAGCTTGTAAAGGTTGTATAGGACATGGAGACAGGTCCTTCGGATGAGACCGTATAAACCGAGGTCCTGTGTCGCAGTAGGTGCTGGCACGAAAAAGATCTCTCACTGCTCAATGGTCGTAAGTGCCGAGTATAGGACAAAATTTGCAGCTCTCCACCGGCAAGTGGTGGCGTCTCCATATGAGTGAAAAATTCACGAGAGGGACGTTAAACAACATACAAACAAACACTTTTTACATCAACAAGTAAATAACCGTCATAAGTTAAATACACGTTATTATATAAATAAATATACTATGAAATATATATTTTTAAGACTATTTAAACTTTATTTGCCAGATTTAGAAGCACAGGTATATTATAGATATAAAAAATTGCATAATATTCAAAATATGAAGAGGGACCATAAGTTTCGAAAAAAAAATGCAAAAAAGAATTGTATTCGACATTTGCTGCATTCAAAATTTAATTCCAGTTTAATAACGGCTGTAATAAAAGTTTCCCTGTGTTATATTTTCTACTATATTAGTTACATGATATTGATAATGTAATTCTGTTAAATTATTATTACACAAGTAACTAATTTTTCAGCCCTCATATTAAACCGCCACTGTGTGTTAAGAAAGAAATATACGATACATGTAGCAAGCATGTAGAAAACAAACAATTGATTCCAACTGAATGTATTATACCATCCAATTTACGTCGACTATTCTAATCTAAAATTACGAAAAGTAATTTTATATGCTTACCTATCTATTTACTTAAATCAAGTTGTCACTGGGATAAAGCAACGCCAATCTTTTTATATATTTCAAATCATTAATAGCGATTCTCTGTAACCACTTAAACTTCTTTGCCACGCATGGTCACCGATTTTGATGAAACTTTGCACATTATTACAACTTGACACCAGAAACATATATCAAATAAAATTTCGTTGCTATGTGTCTTGGTTGCCATGGTAACAGCCAGAAAAGTTGGAAAAATTGAGATTTTCAGCTACTTTGAATCTTTATTAAGCCTTAATAAAGACTAAGAATAACAAACAAACAATTTTCACAAAAACCTGACACCTTGTTGCCACTAATGCTATAAAGAAACTATTTAGGATTTATCTCTAAGTAAGTGGTAACCATGGGTACATTTGGAATACATTTTAGATGCTGAAAAATGAAGAAAAATGCTCAATATTCACTAATGATAGGTGTTAAATGATCAAACTCAATCAACAACCTAAGAAAAAACAATAAAAATATTTGACCTTAAGTAATTAAGTATTGGCAATATTATTCTAAAAATAACTTTCATGGTTGCCATGGTAACACAGTGTTACCATGCTAAATGTGTTGCTAAGATTGGGTAAATGCTACTATCTTCAGGAAAAACAATAAATTTCATGACTGGCACATATACATCCTTAGGACCTTGCAACACCGACAACATAAGAAAAAATGGGATTAATTGTTACTTTGCAGTGTAACCATGGAAACAATGTACCAGTTGTTTAAAGTAATATTTTTTGCTGCATTAGGAATTTACTTACCTTTTATTCAAGAAACGTATTATTTGACTCACCTTGAATAGTACTTATCTGGTAGAACTAAAGTTGAATAACATATATTGAAAAATACAACACTGTTGCCACGGTAACCAAGAAGGGAAAATGTTCGATTTTGTTAATTTTATATCAATATTAAACCCTATGTGCCAGCTTTTTGCATCCAGTTAGAGATTAGGTGGCAGTCAAAATTGAAAGTCAGGTTAGTTGTTCATAATTATCAATCATAAAAGTTTTGGGAATCTACATACAAGGGTACGTATCCAAGGAAACAGAATATTTTTCAGATTTTTATGCATATTTTTTCGGCTTATTTCCATAGCAACGCTCTATTTAAAGAATTGAATTTGAGTTTTTTGAAATGTGAAAATTAGGGTCACATGAACGTTTTTAAAAATTGATCATTAGTTATATAAAAATATGCTTTTTAAAAAGATAGGATTAGATTTAAACACTAATAGAGTAAATTTAAAATCCCTTCTTGGTATTAAAACCATGGCAACCATTGCCAACCTATAAGAAATATCATATTTCTTCCTTGGTATATGTTACAAGGATCTTTTGTCTATTATTTGCTTGCATTTCAACCTATAATTTTTTTTATTCTTAAGTGTTTGATTTTATAAAATTAAATGAGCAAAATTATTACTTTTGAATACTTTGTTTCCATAGTAACGTATGTAATAGTTGATTTACCAAACATGTTTATCATGCATTTAAGACATCAGGCCTACAACTTTCAGAAACAATCATTGCCACTTGTTTGCTTTGCTGCAAACGTTAACTTTGGGACTCTGAACATGTTGAAAAATGCCATTTTTCAAACTTTAGGACATGTTGCCATGGTAACCATGACACGTAGCAACCAATTTCTGCCTGATTTGAGTTTATGGTATCAAAGACTTTTATCATAGAGAGTTTGGAGAAATTCTGAGACTATGCGTGCCACAGCTCCTATATAAAAGTTCAAGTCGTTACAGAGAATGGCTCTTAATAAGTATACTTCATTATTTAAATAGATGTCATTCATTCCTAAATGTTTTAACCAGATTTTCCATATTGAATGAAATAATCTAATTGTGTGTAATTTTAGATCTTGGACATATATTGAACATCACTATGAAATTTCGTGAAAAGCTTAAAAGTGACAAAAAAATATCAATTTTTTTGTAAAAGTTGAAGTTTGTAAATGTTCATTTCTATTCACAAGAATATCTTGGGATATATATTATTCTTCGATATCTTTCTTTTGACTTTAACAGCTCATGTCTTTCGAATATTTATATACATCGGTCGGATAGAAGGAGTGCCAAAAGCCTGTCTAGCTTTCTTGTATACTTTTCGTCTATACTCTTCTTCATCTTCGTCGTCGTCGCGTTTTCCCAACAGACCTAGACACTTCTTACAGCACACGCCAATGGCTCCAATAACAACAACAGAAACTCCTCCAATTATGCCATACTCGGTATAGGTAAACCAGGCTGGTCGTTGTGGTTCCTCACTCATCTGTGTTTCTAATGATAAAATATTGTGCTAAATTAAATAAAAATATTAAATTGTGTAATAAATGTATTTTATGAAAACGTGATGTGTAAAGATATTATGAGTTAAAATAAATTGTGGCCCTTTTTACGAACTGAAATTAAACTCAAATTTACTCTACCAGTCAAATAACAGGAAAAATCTTAAGTTATCAGGCACGGATAGTACGGATCCTTACAGCTTAATCTATTTCAATTTTAAATTTGAAGGATGTAATTTCTTTCAAACAAAAACTAATTGAAACGTAATAATAAAAATACGCAAAAAAGCTCAATTGCAGTAGCTTCAAGCATAGAAATGACACTTCACGATTTCGAAAAGAAGAGAAATAGGGATGACTAATTCATCCTAAAACTTTGAGTCAGAGACACAAAAGTAAAGCTAATTAAGGACTGGACACATTCGGAGATTCTTGTATTTATAAAGATTTTTTTTTCAAAACCCAGATTGTTTAACAGAGGACCAGAATATCGAATCCTTTTGCGGATGGTTGATCCTTTTCAATCCTTGAGGATGAAGTAAATATGTATCAGGGATCTGATTTATAACGAAATCAAGTTTTCTCTGAACTCACGTTGAAGTATTGAACTCAAAGTTGTAACTACTGGTTTAAGTGTTGTTTTAATTGTTGTTATCGGTGTTACTGTTGACGTCGTGTTTGATGCTGTTGTTGTAGTTGCCGTAGGCGAAGGCGTTTTTGTCGTTGTCTTTGAAGGCACTGATGGATCAGTTTCTGTTGATGTTGATGACTTAAATGTTGTAGTTGATGTTGGTGTCGGTGTTGTTCTCGGGGGAGTTGTTGTCGATGGTGTGGATTTTGTTGTTGTACCTTAAAAAGATTGATAAAAGATTCATCTTTAAACCAATCCTATAGCATTGAATTGTAAATTTTGTCATAACACGGACGGCTGAGCTAACAAATCGAATCACATGCCTTAGAGCGTTATGAAAATTTGTTCTGCACAACCGTCCGTTTTATGACACGATGAACGTCCAGGATTAAGAATTCAATACTTTAGTAACATTTATTAATGTCATGGTACATTGTAGATTGATAAAGTACCCCTGCTTTGAAAACGGTATGCCTGTCTAAATGATACACATTGCAATTGATATGGCTAAGCTGACGGTAAATAGCCGTTACTGCCATTTAATCTAAAACTAAATAAATTAAAATCATCAGCATTTTACTCTTATTGTAAACAATTCGAGCTTATCTAACATTTTGTAAGGCCAAAGTAAATTAATTGAACAATTTATTAACATATATATTCCCCATTTAAATAGGCAACAATGATTTGTGTTCATCAATACTGTGTTGTCTTTGAACATTTTTTCCTGGGTGTAAATGGCAGGTTTCATATATTGAAAATTAAATACATAGACTAAGTATTGACAACTTTATATGAAACATTTTTTCTCAATGTCAGTAAAACATTTTCATTAGTTTAAAGAGGGTCCTTAAAGTAAAATCATTACTTATACCTTTTGACCTCCCCGTCCATGTTATGGTGCTTTAAATGTCGAAGCTTTCGACACACTTTATATGGAAAATACCTAGGGAATGTTATTTAAATGTAACTATTTGACGAAAGAGTGACATAAACTGAATAAAAAATGTGGTTGAAGAATATATAGAACAGACGGATTGAGAAGGGACTGATAGACTGAATGAGGGAGAACAGCTTTACGGATTAACTGACAGACAGACACAAGTTAGTTTAATGTTTCGATGTTCAGAAGAACGGAAATATATAACATTTGTCCTTGTTTTCATAAATATTTCATCAAACGCAATCTATTAACAATTTAAGGTGGATATTTTCTTCTTTTTTCTGAAATATCAAGAATGTCAAAGTTTTGAAAATTTTGTTTTTAAGTAAGTAGTCGCCTTACATCTTTTTCCATCCATATTTCTTACATTCTGTTTAATCACTCGTTGCAAGTTAATGTACAATAAGAAAAAAGATAAATCGACTATACAGTGATACCTCGATATATTGCCAACTTTTGTCCAAGACAGATTTTGGCATTAAAGCGAGGGTGGCAATATAACGAATTCTGCTATAAATTACAATTCAGTGGGTTATCAAAACAAAATAAATAGATTACGTAATTTATTTCAGTTACACTCTATTTATGTCACATGTGTGTAAGGGCAGTTGGAAAAAAGTCACTATTATTTTTTATTTATTTATTTATTTATTTATTTATTTATTTATTTTTTACAATATTTTGACTAAAAAGAAATAAAATATCAGAATATTGAACGTATCAATTTCCTTTCGTCATGCTCTAAGAATTGATGCCAAAAATGTCTGTGGCCGTTATGGCCTCTTGGTATAAAAAAGTTTTTGAGAATTATCATTAATTTCATCTGAATCGAAAGTAGATTATTTCACCGTCTCAAAAATTTCTGAATAAGTTAAAAAGTTCGGTTGGTAATGCATCATGACTGACGAATGGTAAGTCACATGTCAGAATACGTCAACCCGTTATATTAAACATGTATTTTCATGTTTGCTAGTACCTGTGTACTCTTCCGATTCTGTTTTGATATTTATCAATCAAATAATGCCCGACAATTAAAGAAAATTTCAGGGCTAGCGGAATCCTTAATATTTTCACGTGCGGAATTATGGTAGTCTAAAAATAGATATGGGGTTTCCTTTTTGATCGATAGAATAGCTTCTTAATCTAAGGGGACACAAATGAATTTTTGCATTTATTATGGTTTTGTGCATTATCCAATATAAGCAATAATCGGCCATTTACGATCAAATAGATCGATTGTTGATCAATCTTTTTATTTTTCGTAATCTAAATTTGTACGCTTTCTCTCGCCTGACGTTTCATTTCTGTGATGAAATAATTCTTCTATCTTAAAAACACACGCCAAAGACATTGCTAATTTTGAGTTTAATACAACGAATATTTTTAATTTAGCTGAATTCCTTGTCCAGGCAGTCACGCTTCACGCAACCACTGTCAAAGCACGGGTGTGGTGTCCAAATTACCGACACGCGCTATAGATAATTGGCATTGTTACCGAGGGTTTTCCTTACATAATTTGACCTCCAGTGGCGGATGGCAATAAGCGGGGGTGGCAATATAACGGGTGTATTAACACAAGGTGAAATCCGTTCTTCGAGAATTCCTGGCAATAAGCGAGGGTGGCAATATAACGGAGGGCAATATACCGAGGTAACACTGTACAATGCCTCCTTCATGTATGTACACGTATGAGTGAAGGTCCGATAGTTTACTTATCTACATAATAGAAGACAATGCTGATATTCTCTTTTCTTTCAAGTAACTGTATTCTTTTCACAATCATATATACCTGTACAAAAGTTCTGAATAAATTGTGCTTCATATGAATACATAAATAGGTCTGCTAATAACGGGGCACAGTTGGTACCCATTGGAATTCCAACAGTTTGTTGGAAGACCTGGCCCCAGGAATCATGAAATATTTTAAGCTTAAGTGAAAATCTGTTTATTGTGCTGAAATGTTTTTGAAGTCAAACAGTCAAAAAAAAATCAACACTGCGTCATCAAATCCCTATTGTCTGTAAATTAAGACTCTCAGCTGACGATTATTAGCTATCTTTCAGATGTTTGCAATTTTGACAAGTCTAAGTTTGTTTCATGATCATGGAGCCTGATCTCCGAAATGGTACATAAATATTGTCAATTAGAAACTCGAGCATCTTTTTAATATCAACTTCAGAGTACCTGTGTAGAAGCACAAGCTTATTAACAAAATAATTTTGCAAGTTTTATAGTCGATACAATGACCTTGTCAGCAAATACAACCTATCATTAAGTCGCTGACTGACGGTTTTCATTCTAAAAGTTAGGTCATTATTTACACAAAGAATTGTCTACGGATTTGTCCGTTTTTCCCTATCATGGCAAGGAGTACACGGCGGGTGTGACCGGTCGACAGGGGATGCTCACTCCTCCATGGCACATGATCCCACCTCTGTTTTTCAGAGGACTGTGTTTTTGCTCTGCTCCTGATTTGTATCGTTTCAATGGACTTTTGAGTTTGAATATTATTTGTTATCTCCATATTTCATTTCCTATATGCATGTATTCTTTTTTTGGAAAGGCAGATCAAGAATAATTAATTTTGTGCGCAAATAATAAAAAATACAATATTAAAAAATCTAATCGAATTTAAAAAGAATGGGCATGGAAGTGTGCTTTCAGAAACTGTAGAAGAAGAAGGTTTTCTCATGTTTTGGTGAATTTTATATAAGTGTTTCCATTTATCTTTTCCATTATCATATTCTTATACCGTATATATTTGATATTTACCTTTTAAAATTAATTATGCATTTTGTCCCGATATTTGTTCAGTGTATGTATGTCAGAAATTATTTCCGATCCCTGGTTCAGAGTTTAAATATCTTAAAACAGAAACTGAACTATGTTTTCGTTTCAAAAGAGTTTCAAATTTGATAACTTGATGAAATGTTGACTGACTGAAGGAAAGCCATCTAATTGCACACATATGATTCGATTTACAGTTTTATCAAACTTACTAAGAGCTTTTAAACAATCTTCATCTGTTTGTCCGTCCATATCATTATCTGTAATTGAAATCCCTTTTACAATTAACAAAAAGGATAATATCTTTTGAAAGAAAAACATACAACTGACTTTGATTAAGTTAAAAATACAAAAATCTTTTTTTTTTTATCTTACTGGTACCAAACATTATTTTCTTTCAATTTGTGTATCGTTTAAGAAGGAGGGATATGAAAACAAACTAATTAAACCCCCACCCCCTTCTAGGATCAAAATTCCTAGTTTTACATTGATATATGTTAAAGCAATGAAATGCTGCGTCGCATTCTTATATCTGTTATCCTTTGATTAAATATGTTTGACATTTGTAATTAACCATTAGGGCTAGGACTGAATTATGAAGACGGCACATATCTGCAGTGAATATAAATTCAATATATCTTTGTCAAGAAGAGGCTACATTTTACGTTTGAGTCTATTTTAATATTCCTATCTTAAACAATTTACCTTGTAGATCATTACAAATCTCCTCATCTACTTGTCCATCGCAATCATTATCTACACCATCTCCAATGTACATCACAAGAGGGCGACATTCTTTCTGAAAAAGTAAAATTGAGATGAAGTAAAGAAAAAAATGCAATTATTGTGGGTGTACATCGTTTTGTTTGTATTTAATCATCGTATTGTCAACCTTTCTATTTATTTCAGTCGTTTGTGAAACTTCCTTTATATAAAAGACATTTGTAACACAACAACAAAATTCTCCAGAAAATGTTTCTCTGGTGTATTTGCGATTGTATACATTTATGGTATTTCTCTTTTATTTGAACATGCAGAGTTAATATCTTCATACCTGCATGAAGTTTCCCAAATGTATTTGCGATTGTATACATTTGTGGTATCTCTCTATTATTTAAACATGCAGAGAGTTAATATCTTCATACCTGTATGAAGTTTCCCAAATGTATTTGCGATTGTATACATTTGTGGTATCTCTCTATTATTTGAACATGCAGAGAGTTAATATCTTCATACCTGTATGAAGTTTCCCAAAGGTCAAAGGTCATTAATTGACCCAACAACGAGGCCTGGGGCCTAAACCATTGGCCAGAGGGTAATGAGTTTTATAATTTTGTTAAAGTGATAGGTGTAAGTAAAATGATTTCTCTGTGTTATATCGATAACTATTTTTAAAGGTAAAACGTAGAAAGTTTTGGCAGAGGATTAAATAGTCACTCTAATTATGTAATCAGTTTGCTTACTTTGTGTCCTACAGAAAAGAAGATTTTTAAAAATGTTATGTATTTTCAATATGTAAACACCTTATTCCCACCCTGATTACATACAGATTACCTGCTACTTATTCATATGTAAAGAAGATTTTCAAAGATATATTTTTTTACACATATGACAAAATTTGAAAAATTTTAGTAAAGGATTGAGTACTGATTGAAGTCATATATTAATCAGTTTGCACACTCTATGTCCTTAAGAAAAAAAGATTTTTAAAAATGCAATTTACAGTTGTATTTTCAATATACGGTCACTTTATTCTCACTTGGGGCCTAACCGCTGGACCCAAGACCTATGAATTTGACATTTTTTGTAAAAGGTCAAATAATTATTGTTAATGTGCAAACAGTTTACCTGCTTGATATCCCTTATTAAAGAAGAAAATTTTATATTATAAACATGTAATACATTCTCAATATTCGACTAATTTAGCCCCACCCTGAATCCACAACCCAGGGGCAATGACTTTCACGAATTTGATAAAGGCCTTTTGCTTTTTAAAATCAGGCCAACGGCTTGCCTTATAGATGTTTATGAGAAAAAGAGGAGATTTTTGAAAATTGTATTAATTTTTATGCTTTTGGTTTAACCTCTCAGGCATAAAATCACAATTCGTCCTCCTTTAAATACCATATTGAAATTAATTCAACCGTTCCAGAGAAGATGAAAATGTTCAAAAGGAGAATAGACGACGCACGCACAAAAACAGGTGCTTAAATGTTTACTATTTGACTGAAAATAAATGACTGATAATTCTTTTAAGTACGGAAGCGTATTTTCCAACTTTTGGCTCTTCCAACATTTAAAGTTGGAAATTCTAGCTTAAAAATTGGTAATTCCAACTTTAATCTTGGCTTTTCAGATTTAAAAGTCTGAATTCCAACTTTAAATTGGTTTTTTCAACCTTTAAGTTAGATTTTCCTATTTTATTTTGGTTTTTCCAACTAAAAGTTGGCTTTTCTAACTTTGCATGGCTTACTACGTTTTTAGTATACTTTTGTTGCTGTTTTAGAATTACTAACGAAAGAAACAATTTAATTAAAAAATATTTACATCCAGTGAATCTTGTTTCCTATTTCCACGGTCGTTTATCAATCAGTAAACGCCACTAACCGAGCCACCTGTATAGATTTCTTGAGCAGCGGCTCTTCCATCAATGAAACGAACAATGACAAACATATCGATAATGCAATATTAAACGTACTTAATTTTACTTTATGTGGTTATTTATATAGATATAAATATAAATAATAAAATGTTTTTCTTTGTTTGTTAGTTCTGGAATTAACGTTGTAGCTATTGCAGAAAAAAAAAATACATAACCCGCATAATTTCTGCAACGGCTGCAACATTAATTCTCGTACTAACAACCAAAGATAACATTTCATTGTTTAAACTATGATGAAAAAAAGGAATAATTTTCAATATATAGAATCGATATATTTAGTACATTTATCTTTGTATCATAAAAAATAGTGTTGATTCATCCTCTATATCAAACACCTAATATGGTCTCATTTGGTTAAACTCATTCTCAATAAATTTATATATGTCTGGTCTATGTAAAAGGTATGATTGAAATGCTCTCATCTACGGAGTTGTATGAAGTTATCCTCTATAAAATTATATAAGATGGGCCAAGAACAGATGTAAGAGCTTCGAAAACTTTATGTTAGGTCATTGGGAAGGTCAATAATTTACTCAGTTTAATTCCTCACCAATCTGTTTCAGTGTATTAAGTTTGCATTAATAAATTTGATAATAATATCAATTAAAGGAAAAAGGCTAAGGAAAAAATTTGAGATGCTCAAATTGAAGTTGGAAAAGCCAAGAATTAAGTTAAAATTACCAATTATAAATTTGGAAAAGCCAACTTAAAAGTTGGAAATGCCAGCTTTAAAGAGGCTGGGGGGTTTTGGCCATTTTTAGACTATATTGATCTCCTTTAGAAGAAGAGCTCCATATGAAGATATAGAAAATGATCAAATTTTAAAACTAAATTTTTTGAAATTTTTCTTTGCCAAATGATAGTTGACAGCTTAAGATATCATATCTAAAAAATTAAGTTAAATCTGGTGCTTAATTTGTGGTTAATTTGTTGACCCCCCAGCCTCCTTAAAGTTGGAATTACCAGCTTTAAAGTTGGAATTACCAGCTTTCAAGTTGGAAAAGACAACTTGAAAGTTGAAAAAGCCAAGATTAAAGGTGGAATTACAAACTTCAAAAATGTAACTACCAACTTTAAAGTTGGATTGATTTATTGTATGTTGTTTTAGTTTAGAGTTGGAAAAATTAGTATTAAAGTTGAAATTATCAGTTTTTAAGTTGGAAAAACCAAGATTAAAGCTGGAAAAGCCAACTTTAAAGTTGGAATTACAAACTTTTAAGTTGGAATTACCAACTTAAAAAAATTATTCCTTGACACTAATACGCTTCCATACTAAAGAAATGCCAAAGGTGTGGAGTGTTTATATGGGTTACATTAAACCAACGATCATCAAGATGCTTTTAGCACACAATTAATTGTGTAGCATTGAAATTCTTTTTAATGGTTTTAAGATTACTTCCTTTCATTTAGCACAGTACAATTTCATTACCGAAGGGACATACCTTATTAATCGTGGCAAATCTTTGTCCAACTGGAAAAGCATACGACTCATACTTGATACCACCATATAGTACACCTCCAAAGGGCAAATTTTTTAAAGAATGTTCTATGGTATGACTGCCAGGTGGTACTTGAAAATAACCAGCTGTAAGATTGTGATTGCGTACCACACTGTGTAATTCACTTCTTCTAAGAGCTCTTTTGTCTAGCAATATTCCGTTTTCGCGAGAATCTTCTATAACAAACATGAATATGTTACTAAAGTTTGAATTCTGAGATGAGACAGGAGTTAGAAACGAGTAAAACATGTTGCTTTGTTCTGTTGGGGGGATTAAAGTCATAGCTGGATCGCCTTTATGGCAACCTGGTTTAAGATCATCTCTATGACATGTTCCACTGGGAACATACTGTATAGATAAAATTGGCTTGTTGGAAGTTATAAAAGAGAAACTATCTATATGTGTCTCATGAAAATTTCCAGCCATTATATGAACAGTTTCTTTATCATTGATGTTGACTGTTGTATCGTCTTCACTTGCCAAAAATCGGAGAATGTTTGGATTTGTATCGGGAAATGAATTTACTGCAAACCTTTTCCCCCAAACATTTATAGGTGGTATTTGTTCTTCGATGTGATCCCGTGAAATTCCAACTCCGATGGAAGTTACAGTCGATCCACCGAAAACGGATACTTTTTGCGAAGATAAAACAAGGGTACCTGTTAAATCAGCGTGGCAACGAAGCTGTAATGTATCAAATTTATTAATTGTAATGTTTATCCAATCACCACGGTTGTAACTTTTTCCTTCGAGTTGAATATCAATGTTATTTTTCAATGGCAGTTTGATATTTAACATGGTCCTGTCTTGTGTTCCGACTATGAGTATCGCCGACTGAAAGAAATGTTCAGCAGTTGAAATAAAGGATGGAACAAAATATTTAGTTCCCAAAACATCCAAAGGTATTCCAAGAAATCCATCGGTAGACAAATGTGCCTGATTTATTCCGAAAACAACAATTTCATCGGAAGCAACAACGTGAATTGCTTTCTTTGCACGCTCTGTTTCCTGTGATCTTAGGGACTTTGGGATTGATACCTGCTTTATAATTCCCTTTTTAACCATAAAATTGTCGCCTTGATAGAGGTCCTTTACCATTGGAGCCTGTACTTGAACATTCACGGGAAGTTCAGATGCAGTTGTAATAAACAGTTGCAATGGCATCTTTGAAAAGTGTCCTTTCCCTGCTTGGTCAGCTTCCATAAATCCAATAATGAATTCTTTTCCCTGATTATCCGGAATCTCAATGCCTAAGGAAATCAAACAACTTTTTTTAAAAATTCTTGTCGAGTATAATTACAACTCAGAGTACTTGTATACGCATTGAAGATTTTTCAAAGTCGGAAGAAGAATGTGCACTTCAGTTACCTGCAAGTCAGCATTATATATCAATGAGCTCACCCCTTTTTCTGTCTGTATTTTACAAAAAGAGGTTATGATAAAAGACCTTTCAAATGTGTTCTCGATGTAGCTTGTTAAAAATAATATTAGAATTAAGTGCGTGTATCTGCGTGTTATGGAAATAGAAATCGCACACGGACAAATACATGTTGAGAACATTTTGTGAGCATTACAGTCAGTCAGAGTATCTTATTTATTTTCTTGTCTCACGAAAAGAACAGAGATCACACATACTTTTTATCAATATATTTAAAGTATTTTTTTCTTAAAATATAATGACGGATCTCTGTTCTACAAGGTGATGACCATATTTTACTTTCTTTATTAAGTTCAAAGTATGGTAGCTACAAGTACATGCTAAAAATAATTTTCTCAAGACAAAATCAAAAAATAGATTGTTGTGCAGTATGTGGACTTAGAAATTTTCAGAGCATGCACAAAAGCAAGAACAAGAACTTCCCATAAGAAAAGATTTTTTTAAATAGAGTGGGACTTGACTCCATTTTTTTAAGCTTTTAAATGATAAAAAAAAATAGAATAACCCAATTTAAAAAAAAAAAATGGAGAGTTGACCCACTGTATGAGAACTTTTTTTCTATTATAAGGCTGTTGACCATGGAAATTTTAAAGAAAAGTGCATGCAACGTCCTGATCAATAAAAATTTATATTATGTGGACATGTTCTTGGCAATTTGATATATTTTTATCAACACAATCGTCGCTTTGTGGCCATTTTCCCTGTCATATTTGCCCATCTGCTTTTTTACCCATTGAAACAGAGATTCTTTTATGCAGGTGCTGAACCCTATACTCTGAAAATATGATATAATAAAAGGGGGAAAAAATAATGTTTTCTATGCATTTCTTTAAATACTCTACTTGATAGGATTTCATAAACTTTTATGCATACATACCAGAACATGTTATCAAAGCTATCAATAAGAATTCACATATCCTTTTCTTCTTAATCCTCATTCTTCCAACCTAAAAAAATATTTCATAAGAATATTAAGGAAAGAGGGTAACATATCGATACAAGATTCAAATGCATAATATCTATTGAAATTTACGCGAATTAGCATTCTAGAATTAATATTTTCTTTTAAAATACTCGTAATAATTTAATATATAGGTTCCTGGTTAAGGTTGATATCATAAATTGGTTTTCAATAACTTCATTATGATATACCCCCATCACTTTTTCTCCAATGCTAACCTAGAATTTAGTACAACATAAACTGAAATAAGGTAATTCAGCCAATTTTATAAGTTTTAAATAAAGAAGATTAAACTAGTTTTGCTTTTTTTATCCCAATGATTCGTGTAAGAAGGTCAAGTCACAGCGTAACTAAGATAAAAGTAAAAATAATAAATCATCACAGTAAGATTTTTATCTATATATCGTCAATATTTTCAATCACCTTACCAACAGTTCAATACTAAATCCTTATTCCATATGTCGCATTTAATATTAAGATAAAAAATGAACTTTCTTATACTAGAATACCATACATCTGTTCATACTTTTTTTTCCTTTTTGGTCATTCAATGTTAACTATATATTATATTGCAAAAAGTCATTAAGCAAAATGCAGTCTCTTTTACTTTTCGATTTGCAATTTATTTTACCAGTATAGAAATCATTAAAACAGATGGAACCATGCAAATTTAAATTTATTATGTTCACAAATTATTTCATTTTTTTCTTAAATTTTAGGTGTACAGTCCCGTGCCACAAAACTGTATCAATATCCTTTTTACATCCTTCTACATCATATTCTTTTGTATGTACAGGAATTTCAGAATAATAATAGCCTAAATTTTTCATGCATTTGTCTTGCATTCCTCTTTTTACTTTTCAGTTGTTGTACTTTCTTTCTGAAATGGTTATTTTTGTGAACTTCTTTTTCCCGGTTAGGGAGACATATATTATAATCCATAAGAAGTGGGTGTTAGTAAATGCTTTTTCTCACATTCAAGTTTCATAGTTTTATTAGTTTGCAGGAAAAATACCAGAAAGTAATGTTATTTTAAAAACTTTTTTTCCTTCTAATTACTTTTTCAGAAGTCAATCATATGTGGTAAAAACTGAAAAACTGACCGCCCTTTAAAACCTACAAATATTGACCCGGCCTCTTATCTAAATTACACCTGATAAACTATCTCTGTAGTGGTCTGTGCGACATATTTTGTCACGAAATGAAGAATTCGATAAAATAAATGAAATACGGGAATATTGAATATTTTATTTTATAGAAATAAACTTGGTTAGGGTCAACGGTACCTGTATATGTACCTGTATTTTGTTTTTAAAAAGACTTGGTCATTTTGATTCGACTTTATTTATTATTATTATTATCATCATCATCATCTATAAGTAACTGCAAAGCCTATTCTTTTGAAACATTAAGGAATTCTTTCTGGAATCAAACGGATTTATACAAAATATGGAAAAGGTTAAACAAACATTTGGAAACAAACATGTGGATTTTCTTTTTAATTTGAATTTAATGTCTATGGATATTTCATTGCGTAATAATTTAATTCTGGATATAACGCTGTATTTGATTGGATAAAAAAATTACTTTATATTGTATAAATTTGGTTGCCTACGTAACAATAACTTGCGTCAAAATCGTATCGATCCGCCTGACGTTACATTTAAATTTTGTACAGTTTGAAGTCTTTCTTTAAGGAAAATCACATTTTTTCTTACATTAAATGAATGAAAATTATGAGGAATGAAATTAATAGCTACCCAGTTTATACGGTATAAACTGGGTTGGAACAGTTTACACTTTTTTTTATAAACCGCTTTGCGGTTTATAAAGCGTAAACTGCCCCAACCCAGTAACTATTAAATTCATTCCATAGTTACATTAATATGTAAGTGTCTCCCAAAGTTTTTTTTTTTCAAAATTGCTGTTACCATGGAAACAAAGATAGATAAATTTCTGAAAGTTTTGTAATTTTGCAAAAATTTTTACAATTATAATAACTCTGCTTTCAATTCTGAAATTGTACCGTTGGGGTCGGTTCTGGATGACTTGTACTTTTGCTTGAAATAACAAAATTCCTGGGCCCCATTTTATAAAAGAACTTAGGACTAAAACCAAAATGTAATTTTGTGAATAACTTTCTTTTTTATATTGATTTGAAAATAGTTTTTATTTTTTTAAGAGCGATATTTTTATGCCAGCAGTTTTTAACGGAAACATTAATTTTGCAAGATTTACAACCAACTACAACTTTTGGTCTTAGTCTTAAGTTATTTTCTAAAACGGGTCTCTGGTTAATAGTATTGATATAATTGGCAACCAATGGGTTTCCTGTTCATCGTGTAATGTATAAAAAAATATATTGTGATAATTAGCAATTCAGATCACATGAGGAAGCTTAAAACTTAATACAGAGTCTTGAAGCTTTTTTAACTTATATATGTACTTATTAGTATCCTTTGAATTACAGCACTTATGTCAACAACTCGGCAAAAAGTATTTTTGGATAAGGAAACCTTGCAGGGGAAAAGTGAAAAATTAGGCAAAATCATCTCATGTTCTTCTCCTCTTTTTTATGACAAAAAACCCCAAGAACACTTGTCTATGGTGTATGATAAATTTTGTTGGTACTATGGCGATAAATTTAGAAAGGAGCCTCAGCTGCATTCCAAAAAATGCAGAAATGCAGAAAATATATTTTTGGTTCATAACGTTCCTTCGTTGAATATTAATTAGACTTCCATGATACGTCCAAAGGCTATTGCAAATGAGTGATATCAGCATTGTCGATGTAAATTTTGCAACGAAGATTGCGTATCAATATGGCTTAACCCAGTTTTGGTGTTCCCTAGGAGTTCAATAAATTACTTGTAAATCCTTTGGTACCCTGCTGAGCCCCCATCAGAGGCTTGACGTCATGAATTTAAAAATGTTTGAATCAACCCTCAAGTTCAGTAAAATCTGAAAATTTACATAGATTCTTAAAGAAACATTACACACAATAACAGTGAACGCAATAGATAAATAAATAAATGAATAAAAATATAATTAAAAAATAAAAGGATGAAAACCATTAACACATATTGATTTAGATGATATTAGATTTTAGGATGATGAACAAAACGTGGATATAAACTATTTTCTGGACTACCTTAAATCTTTGTACTGTAATAGCTTGTCAATTTTTCGTTCAACTGTGTTTGTATTGTGTATATTACCCCCAGCAGTTTCTTGATAATTTTACACAGTAAATTGTGACATCAACAGAAGATATTTGAGGTCTTTTATCCAGAGTCACACATTCTCTCCATTCATAACGAATAAATGATTTTATGTTATGAACAGGTTAAAATTTGAATATTTCATTTTATGTTGCTCAGAATCTAAGTATAAATTAATTAATTTTATTCCCTTTAAAAACATTTTTGTTAACGTAAGTTTGATTATGTTGTGATAAAAATCTAAATTTAGAAATCCGTACAATTCTGTAATTCCTAGATTTTTTATAATTGAGGTGTCCACGGTGTTGTAGTTGTTTCTTAATATTTTAATTGCAAACAAAGGCCTTAACTCATTGGAGAATCCATTTCTTTACTTTATCATTGTTCCTCCATCGTCGCAATTTGATTTATAAAATTTAACACAGCTGCCATTTTGCAGTCGTACTAAAGTGTTATTTATTTGTCATATTTCATGTGTTCTTTACAATTTCTTTTCATCACTTTACATTGCCTATTCTATGTTTTGTATTCCGTTCTCAAAGTATGGCGAAAAAGTTGTTGACTTTTGACTTTAAAAAATATTGCTACATTAAGAACGCGCTCAGTAATACCTTTCTAATATTTAATGGAAATGGAGCAAAGGTCGATTATGAGGAGCCAGTTAACATTTTTCTAAACAGGAATAAAGATTTAGGAGGAGGCTGCCCTTTTTCAGAAACTATTTTGTTATTTTTCCGGACTCAACACTGAATTAAAAAAAATTAATTACTGTTGCTAAAAAAAAATAACGTTGTTCCACTCATAATTCATCTTCCCAATTTAATCAGCTATGCAAGTATGTCAAATAGAGATTCCAAAATTTATGCAAATCATTATTCTGAACTCTAAATGGCTAAAAAAGCGGTACATATGTTCTATACAGCGGCGTAAGAAGAGGATGTTTTTAAATTATTTCTTCTGGGCAAAGTCCAGCAGTCTTAAGATTGCTAACCATTCCTCTGTAAACCTTACAAAGTCTGATATAACATTGTAAAAAAGTTCTTTATACTAGAATCATGGTCCAATGAAACTTCTTTTTTCTCTTGTAGATAATTAATGCTTTATTCGATCTGCAGAAGATTAACATTATCGATGGAGGAAAATTATTTTGATTAAGTACAGGTAATTAAAGGCATTATTTATTTCTCTCAGTTGATTCAATACGCAAGAGCATGCACTACGTATGTACAATTTCTAAAACGAGGTAAATTATTGACAAACAAGTTGATGAAACAAGAATATCAGCAGTCTCGTTTAAAGTCATCATTTCGTAAGTTCTATGGCCGATACAATGACCTTGTCAGCAAATACAATTTATCATTGAGTCAAATGCTGACTGACGTTTTTCATACTAATTGTTAGGCCATTATCAGCCAGAATAGAAATGATGTGTACGCAGAGAACGGTAGGGGTTGGATGGGGGGTCTTGAGCCCCCCCCCCCCCCCGGCAGTGTTTAAGGGCTCTGGTCAGGCACGTAATATAGCTTTTGCCAGCCAGGAAAAAATTACAACTTAAAAAATTTTGTCAAGCAAGGACGAAAAAGGAAGATTGTCAAAATTCGAAATCCTATTTCTTGTGTGTGTGTGTGGGGGGGGGGGGGGTGTTGAGGGGGGGTGTCCATCTTTCACAAACCAAATTTTTATTAATACATTACTAAATTAACATGATTTAACAATGGTGCAACAAACAGTGGGGGTCCACCCTTTCAATGTACATTTTTTCAATAGTAAAAAGTCGGTAGAGCGCTCGCTCCGTGATCAGGAGGTCGTGAGTTCGAATCTCGGCCGCGACAGACCTAAGTCGATAAAAAAAATAGGTAGCAACTGTTCCTTCACCATGCGCTCGGCACTTTGAAGTGAAAGTTGCGGGTCTTTCGGTCTTTAGGACGATACCTGACGAGCCCCGTGTCACGGCAGGCGTTGGCACGATAAAGATCCCTCACTGCTCAATGGCCCTGAGTGCCGAGTAAAGGTCAAAATTTGAAGCCCTTCACCGGTATATGGTGACGTCTCTATATGAATGAAAAATTCTCGAATGGGACGTAAAACAATATACAATCAATCATTCAATAGTAAAAGGTAAGGTTTTGGGAATAAGTAGTGGGGAGGCTCCCCTGATACTACGTGCCTGCTGGTGAGGGCACAGAAGCTCCGGAGTTTTACCAAATATTTCATTCTTTTTCTTAAAATATAAACATTATGCCATTTAGTTTTTGTTTAGGAAATAAAAGACATAGTAATTTAATATTTATTGTTTTAACGAAAATTAATATTCCATGGAAACTTATTGTACATTTAATTGAGGCTAAAAATTTAACCGATATATTAATTGGTATCATATAATCATTCTTAACGTTTAAAAACAAAATTTTAATTATAAACAAAAAAATATCGTATTGTAAATCATACTAGTAGACCATAGTATTCAACGATGTGGCTGAAATTTAATTTTTCAAAGATCTTTAAAATAAAATTATCAATGTATGATAGAACAATGACAAAATAATGAATGATTTATTTGGATTTGTCAGTTATTAAATAAAAATTTTATCATACAGCATGATAATTTAAAATTTAAATCGACACAGTATGACACAGAATAATTTGAAACACGAATATTTGTTGGATGGTACTGAGGTTTTTTTCTCCGAGTAATTCTCTCTCTTTTTTTCTTATTTTTTTTTTCTTTTCTTTTTTTTTTTCTGAAAATGACGTGTACGCACTTGCGTATTTGCGTATAGGCAGCTAAGCGCCTGATTATTTACACACTGAATTGTCGACGGATTTTTCCGTTATTTCCTGATCATGACAAGGAGCACACGGCGGGTGTGACCGGTCGGCAAGGGATGCTCACTCCTCCATGGCACCTGATCCCACCTCTGATGTTTTGGAGGTCCGTGTTTGCTCTGCTCCTATTTTGTATTGTTTAAAGGACTTTGGAGCTTGAATAATGTTCGTTATATTCATGTGTTTCATTGCTGTTGTCACAGTAACAAGCTATAGTTGTTGCGTTATTTTGAGTAATTTGTGTGGTTTGGCAAGTACACATAGTAAAAGTTAAGTTTGGTTTCTATATCAAATTTAAAGCATGATAAACATCAACTGATATCGAAAAGAAATGAAAATTACTATGTTCTTGTTCGCATCCCTTTGATTTTGTAAAGGACCTCAAAGATAGTTAAATACACAATAAAGTAATAATAATTTCCCGTAATCATGTCATGAATGATAAGACATCATTGCCATTTAAATTATTTACTATCAAATAATATGGGAGTTACTTATTACAAAGATCAAAACATTGCTTAAAAATAAAATCGTGGCTTAGAGGGTTTATTCTGCAAGCATCTGATATCAGCTAGAAAAATGGAACATGGAATCACCTCTCTGATTCTCCCTAAGCGTGATAAAAATCGTGGTCATTAGATCGAGATTGTTGAAAATAAGGTTTTTTAAGAAGTTTTAAACAACATTTTGTAGTTTCAAAATGAAAAACAGTACAAAGGGCATTGATTTATAATGAATCCATCACATTTTAAATCTCTTTATGATTTTTTAATATATATTTATTTAATAACATATATATTTCAATCTGTTTGTTTTGGATGAGAAGCCACATTATTGCTGAGCAGTGAAATATACTCCATCTACTTCCAAAGATAATTGTTTGTTATAGTATTTTTTGGCCTAATTTTTTTTTTGGCCAAAGGTTTTTTGGCTCCCAATCTTTTTGTGGACATGCAGTTTTTTGATGCCGCTATTTTTACATGATGTTTTTACAGTATATTTTGGGTTAAGTTTTTGCTTAGCCTAAGATTTTGTGGCTACCTACCTTTATTGTGGACAGGCATTTTTAAAATTCTACTTTTTTTCATACGTGTTTACGGTAGGGGGTCTGTCGTGTATTTTGTACATGTGTTGCATAATCTCTCTAGTTTTTTTGGTCCCCTATTCGGTGTTCTTGTGTATAGATATTTATTTTTTAGATGCGTAACGCGTGTATATTAGGGGGTCATGATTGCATTCAGCACCACATGTATTATCATAATAGTAATTTTTTTTTTATTTTTATGAATGACACCCTGTTTTGTATATATCTTCTCACTATTTACTAAATAAATTACATTATTTATTCTTATACAAGTGTTCTTATTTCGCCTGATTTGGGCAAAATCGAGCTCAGTCTCCTTGGCAAGGTTATACGAACTAAGGAACATAAAAAGATGCATGTTTATTAAAAAAAAAATCAAACTGTCAAAAAAAGGACAAAAACAATTCCCTTGCCATAGCTGGCTCCAGGATTTCCAATAAGGGGCGTTAAATAACAAAATATTAATATTTTGAATTCAAAAAGCAGGCGAATAAAATAACGAAAACAAATACATATATGGGTTTTCTTGTGCTATTTTGTCCACTAATTAAGTTACTGACTCGTATTAATACACTTTTATAAGCTAATTATATAACTATTTTTTCCAGCCCCCTTTCAATCTGCTACTATGTGTAGAAAAAATCAATTGATTCCAACTAAATGTATTATAACATGCAATTTATGTCGACAAACCTAGTCTAACAATTACACAAAATAAAATTTGCATGTGTATCTATTCACTTTAATGAATGGTCCCACTTATGTTGAGATAATGTAACCATTATTTTACGCATAAATCATATCTTTCAAGCATATACTTCTTTATTCATTATTGTAGGTAAATGTCATTTACTCATTAATGATATTAACAAAATTTCCGTACCCAATGAAATATCATAAATTTTCTTGATTCTAGGGTATACCTTGAAAAATCTAATGTATATTGACACCCCTCTTTCCATCATTATCAAATTTAATTTTTTTTTACTTTCAGTCAAACATAGGACTTGTATGTTAATAAGCTTTAAAGTGACAAAAATGACAATCTTGTAAAATTGAAGTATTTGTATGATTATTTATTCCTAAGATTGATTTTGGAACAAGGATAATTAATTGACATCTTCATTTGATAGCCACAGCTCATGTCTTTCGAAAATCGATCTACACTGGTCTGATAGCAGGAGCCCCAAACGCCCTTCTAGCTTTCTTGTACATTTTTCGTCTGTATTCTTCTTCATCATCTTCGTCGTCGTCGCGTTTTGCCAACAGACCTAGACATTTCTTACAGCACACTCCGAGAGTTCCAATTACAACTAAAGTTACGCCACCAATTATTACATACTCTGTGAAGGAAAGCCATGGTGGATGTTGTGGGTCCTTAATCATATTCTGTGTGTCTTCTGTTAAAATAATTAATACATGGCAAGCTAAATTAAACAATCTGTACAATTGCATTAATAAATGTACATTTACGTTATGTAAATGTAATGTGCGGTTATAATTGTATAAAGATATAATGTGTTAAGAATAAAAAAGGAACCTTTTAAACAAATTGAAATACAACGCAGATCTACTCTGATAAAACAAACATTATTTAAAAGGAAGGAACTATTTTTAATTTTAATTCAATCAAACTTTTACAATCTAAGTGGTGTAAAGTATCGACCAATAATAATGATTCGAAATTGAAATGTTACTAACAATAAACATTAACCAATATCAATAATAACTCAGTTGCAGTACTTTTGTTTTATAGCATAGAAAAAATCTCATGATCTCGAAAAGAACAGAAACAGGGAAGACTGATTTAATCCCAGAACATTGTGGAAGAGACATGAAAGCAAGGTTGATATAGGTTTAGAAGTTTACCATGGCTTTAAATTCTATAAGATTCATGAATTTTCAAATCTATTGTATTTGGGCATGTATATTAAGTTTTCAAAATCTTTTTAATGATTTTTTTTTCAAGTGTTTATTAGCATTGAAAAGTTATTTACGTTAATTTTTCAACCCTAAATCCTCGCTCTATTCGAAGGAGAAAGTAAGTATAAGCAGTGATCTGGGTTTTTTTTTTCTATAATCAAGTTTATTTTAAACTTACCTATGCGTATTGGACTCAAGCTTGTAACTGGTGATGTCAGTGTTGTTGTCGTAGTTTGTACCGGTGTCATTGTTGAAATCAATATTGTACTTTTCGATGTTGTTGGTAAAGTTGCCTTAGAATAAGGAATTTCTGTAGCTGTATTTGATGTTGTATCTATTGCCAATGGTGTAGTTATACTTGTGGTCAAATTTTTTGTTGTAATTACTGTTGATTTCGTATTCGGTATATTTGATTTCGTATTGGATATTGTTTTACTTGTCTCAGTAGAGAGTATTTCTGTTATGTGTACTGGAACGAACGTAGCTATATCAGTTGTCGACAAATTTGTAAAAGTTGTCGGTTTTGACATCGGTATAGCTGATGGTGCTGTACTTTTCATTGTTGAAGATGTTAATGTTGTTGTCTTTGATATTGTAACAACTGGTAGAAAGTTGTTTGTAGTTGTATCTTTTGTTATCGATGGTTTAATTGTTAAAGTTGCTGTTGATTTTGGAGTTGTTGGTATCGTTGTTATTTTTTTCGATGCCGATGTTGTTGCTGTAGCTGCCTTAGAAGAATATTTTGCTGTTGATTCTTTTGAGACTGTAACTATTTGCATTAATGTCGTTGCACCAGTTGTTGTCGATGTTGTAATTTTTATACTTGCTGTTGTTGACTTTGATGCCGATGTAGTTGATGGTACTTGTGTAGTCATAGTTGTCGTTGGGGTGGTTTGCCTTGTCGTACCTTAAAACGATTGAAATTAGATTTGACTTTAAGACCTCTTTTATGATCTTTTTCTAAAAAAAAAAAAAAAAAAAAAATTCACATACTTTCCTCCGATAGTACATTTTTCAATTGAAAAAAAAGATATTAAAATACAAAAATACAAAGAAGATTTACTTTTTCTTGTATGCTCTCTCTCTCTCTCTTTCTCTCTCTCTCTCTCTCATACTTTGACTTCAATTTTCAAAAAAAAACTTAAAAAATAAAAATTAAAAAAATCATTTTTACTGTTTTATGGAATTAAGTTTACAAAATTGAAGAAAATTCATTGCCGATAAGATACAATCAATAACAAAACCAGTTTGGAAATCTCTGGCTGAAAAAAGAGCGGTTGTAAGTCTTGTTGACGTAGATTTCACAGGCGAACTCAGAAAAGGTAAATTAAGCATTTGATAGCAGTAAACAAAAAGAAAAGCATAACAGTTATGTTAATTTTCATGAGCGTTTCATCAGTTATCAATCATGATTTTTTCTCCAAACTACAGCTAGTATGTATTTAAAGAATGAGCAAATTAAAGACTGATAGGGGTAATTTTTTAAAGTAAAAATAAAAAATTTTGTATAAAAGTTCAATATTTCAAGTATTCGAATAAGTTGCACATAAATAGCGACAGTATTACACTTACTTAATCTTCTTAAACAATCTTCATCTTTTTGTCCGTCTTTATCATTATCTGAAATAGAAGTCTTTAATATTGCATTCTAAAAAATGCTAAAATTCATTTAAGGAAAGTCGGGTCAGTGATCAAAGAAGAAGGTATGGTTTTAGCTTTATTGTGCCCTAAAAATTTAATGCGTTCAAAAAGTTTTGAAACTGGCTCAAATATTGATTGAGTATATGACTGTGATAAATCAGGAAAGAATACGGCATGAAGGAGTACCATTCTGGAAATATGATGTCATTAGTTTGATGCATTTCTCTATTTTAAACATAAAAAGACTCAAAATGACCCATTTCAAGGGTTATTTTCCTTAAGAAAATAGTGTCCACAGCCATCATCCACTTTAATTTTCGGATATGTTGTGTAAAATTCTTTGAAAAATCACATATCTCAAAATCTTCGTGGGCGATGACTGTGGACAATATTATCTAAAAGAAAATTCTTCTGCAACTTTTTAAGAAAATACGGGAAAACACACATGTTTATGACGTCACAATTATCATTTAGAATGTTGTGTGAGAAAAATGCTCTGTATCATCTTTCTGCATGGAATTTCAATAATTCAGAAAGCATGAGTTTTAATTTTTTACATCATTTTCATTTTTTAAGAAAAACACAGGACAAGATTTGTATTGAACCCATACCTTGTTCTTAATCTAAAATACAAATAAAAGCTATGGTGCATCTCATTCTTCTAGTGTCAGGAATGCTTTCATTTATATAACTGTATTAAATTGCCATCAAGCATTAGGGCCATGACGGAATAAAACCAAATATATTGGCAGTGATTGATTGATTTATTGTATGTTGTTTTATACCCCATTCGAAATTTTTTCACTCTTATAATGACGTCACCATATACCGGTGAAGGGCTTCAAATTTAGACCTTTACTCGGCACTCAGGGCCTTTGAGAAGTTAGGGATTTTTATCGTGCCAACGCCTGCCGTGACATGGGGCTTCGGTTTATAAGGTCTCATCCGAAGGACCCGCAAATTATTTCAAATTGCCAAGCGCTTGGCGAAAGAACAGTTGCTACCTATTTTTTATCGACTCAGGTCAGTCGCGGCCGTGATTCGAACACACAACCTTCCGATCACGGAGCGACCGACTGAGCTACCGTAACGGATATTGGCAGTGAATATATTTAAATATCTATGTTAAGACGAGCTTTTTTCTACAATTGAGATTATTTCAAACGTAAGGAAGTGACTTATTTACCTTTCAGATCATTACAAATCTCCTCATCTACTTGTCCATCGCAATCGTTGTCTACACCATCTCCAATATCCATCGCACTAGGGATACATTCTTTCTAAAAAAAATTAATAGGAAAGTAGTAAAGAAAGAGATCCAATAATGCTTTGCATGTACTCTAAGTACTGTCAGCCTTCCTACTCATTAGAGCCTTTTCTGGGGCTTTCAAAACAAACGAAACATTATGCAACGGCAAAATTCATCAAAATTTCTTTGATAACTTCAGAGAAGAAAAATTGATTAAATGATTGATATTTTTAAAATTTGACGTGTCCTTGCAAGATTATATCATTCATATGAGACATCACCAGATACCATCGAAGGGAGTCATATTTAGACCTTTACTCAGCACTTTGGGCCATTAAGCCATGATGGTTCTTAATCGTGCCAACGCCTGCCGTGAGATGAGGCCTCGATTTTTGAGGCCATCTGAAAGACCCGAAACTTTCACTCCGTAGTGCAGAGCGCTTAGCGAAGGAACAGTTAACACTTTTTTGTTTATTTCTGTCGCGGTCTTTGCTTAAACCTACAAGCAAGCCGACTAAGCTATCGTAAAAAATTAAGAAAAATTAATAGGAAGAAACTTTAATTTTGCCGTTTATACTTTAAAATGCATTTCCTTCAATTTTTATGACTCAAATCGTCATCACTTTTTTGTTTCTGAAAATTAAAAGATTATATTTTTTACAAGTCATTGCATGTTACATATTCTGTCATTTCGAGCAGAACAATTTAAATTACAAATGGGAAGTATACCTTATTTATCGTGGCAAACCTTTGACCAACTGGGAACGCATATGACTCATACTGAATACCACCATAAAGTATCCCACTAAAGGGCAATGTTTCTGAAGAATGTTCTATGATATGACTACCGGGTGGTATCTGTATATATCCAGCCGTTAGATTGTGCCTGTGTACTACACTGTGGAAGTCGCTTCTTTTGATAGCTTTGTTGTCAAGTAATATTCCGTTTTCCTGAGAATCTTCTATAATAAACATGAATATGTTATTAAAGTTTAAATTCAGAGATGAAACTGGTGTTAAAAACGAGTAGAGTATGTTACTTTGTTCTGTTGGGGGAATTAAAGCCATAGCTGGGTCGCCTTTATGGCAACCTGGTAATGGAAAAAAATCTATACATGTTCCACTCGGAACATACTGAACAGACAAAATTGGCTTGTCGGAAGAAATAAACACAAAACGATCCACATGTGTCTCATGAAAATTCCCTTCCATGATATGAACATTTTTCTTATTATCAATGTTGACTGTAGTGTTATCTTCACTGGCTAAAAATCGAAGAGTGTTTGGATTTGTATCGGGAAATGGATTAACTGCAAACTTTTTTCCCCAAACATTTACAGGTGGTATTTGTTCTTCAATGTGATCGCGAGAAAATCCTACTCCGATTGACGTTACAGTAGATCCTCCGAAAACAGATACTTTTTGCGAAGATAAAACAAGGGTCCCTGTTAAATCACCGTGGCAAAGAAGCTGTAATGTATCAAATTTATTTATTGTTATGTTAATCCATTCACCCTGACTGTAACGCTTTCCTTCAAGGCGTATGTTTAATTTGTGTGTCATGGGAAGTTTGATGTTCAACTTGGTGTTGTCTTGTGTCCCTACTATAACAATGGCCGACTGGAAAAAATTTTGAGCAGTTGAAAAGAAAGATGGAACAAAATACTTAGTTCCCAAAACATCCAAAGGTATTCCAAGAAACCCATCGGTAGAAAACTTCGCTTGATTTATTCCAAAAATAACAATTTCATCGGACGAGACAATGTGAATTGCTTTCTTTGCACGCTTTGTTCCCCGTAATCTTAGAGACTTAGGAATCGATATCTGTTTTATAGTCCCCTTTTTAATGATGAACCGGTCACCTTGGTAGAGGGCCTTCGACATTGGAGCAGAAACATTGACATTCACAGGTTTTTCAGACGCAGTCGTAATGAACAGCTTCAATGGGCTTTCTGAAAAATTTCCTACCCAGGCCTCGTCAGCCTCCATAAATCCAATGATAAATTCTTTTCCCTGATTATCTGGAATTTCATTGGCTGTAAAGTAAAACAATTCCATTTAAGTTTATGTTGAGTCTCAGTTGATTTTATTCAGAGTGGATTTTTCAACTTTGAAATTTACAAAAAGTCTGAAAGCTAATTTAGTACCCAAGAGCGTTTTTTTTTTTTTTTAATTTGGTAAAACTTATTTTTAGATGATGGAAGCTACTGACAAATTCATTGATGGCACAGGGACTTTGATGACCTTGGTAAGGCAGGAACGTAAGTGTGTTGCATTGAGGCCCCTGGATTATTCAGCATTTCGCTAATATTGTGTTCGTTATAATGAACTCATTTGTAAAACAGGAAAATACATTTCAGTTGAGTTAGCATTTCCCTAAGTATAGTCTAATGCAGTCTTTATAAACAATCTTAATATAAGGATCTAAGAAATGAAATTTATATAACATCGTGATTTCAACATAGAAAAATAAATTTAGGGGGAAAGAATATTTCAGAAATACATGTTTCTATTTTCCTAACACTTTGCTAAACGAAACGTTTCACCCTTCTGTAAATAAGTGAAGCTTTGAGCTTGGCAAAGATTTAAACTATGCCACATGAAATGCACCTTAAATTATTTAATGCTGATTTTTTTTTCTGTTCAAACCAAGCTTTTTCATCATGTTCAGGGATAATTGCCGATGTCGCCAAATCATTTTTTTTTCTCGGATTTAAAGTAATTTCATAAAGAAAAAAGGCCACAAAGAACTTATACCTTTTTATGTTTTTTTATTTCATTAAAATGTATATATAAAAAAAGCAACAAAAAAAAAAAACACGTTTTTTTTTTTATATTGAGTACATGTAAATATGAATATTGCAAGTTGCCGTTATTTCACATCTATTTATTATTGCGCATCATTTCATTGTGCAACAATCATATTTAATGTATATAATTTAAAAAAAAATTAATATTAATATTACAAATCAAAACATGCTATTGCAACAAAGGATTCAAAAGTCGTACATGAGTACATTCCAGAACATTCTATTGCAACAAAGGATACAAAAGCCGTACATGTATATTATTACATACCAGAACATGCTATTGTGAACATCAACAAGAATCCACATATCATCTTCTTTATCGTCTTCTTTTCCATCTATGAAAATATTTCAATAGAATATTTAAGAATGTAAGTAAATAATTTATAGAAATTTTTCACAATTTTTTTTTCAAATAACAATCTTAAGAGTATTCTTCAGTTCAATTGGCAATGTGTTAATAAAAGTGTAGTTTTGTCAGAATTAAAATAAAGCAATAAATTCTAAAAAAAAAAAAAAAAAAAAAAAAAAAAAAAAAAATTACTTAAAGATAACTTAATTAAAATATACCCCCATCATCTTTTCTTCACGGCATACCTATAGGTTAATAGAACACATACTGAAATTAAGGTTATTTTGGAAGGGATTGAAAACGAGGATTAAACTGGTTTCACATTTTTATTCTCATGATTCCCTTAATGGGGGTCAATCCAAAGTCAAACTAAGATATAAGAATACAGAATGCATTTATCTAAATCTATCGAAATTGCCATTATCTTAAATCACCATACCTATATTCAGTATTAAATCCATACTCTGTATCTTACATATTGTATTGTGCCAAATGAGGTTTAAAAGACTTGAATGTCAGTCATCTTTTCATGCTTTTTTTTCTTTGTGTCTTCAATTGCAAAGAAAGACCACATTTAATTAAAACAAAACGAGTAAATACATGTATCAGTTTTTCATATTGACATACTTTATTTTATCTGTATAGAAACCTTTGAAACAATAAAGTAATACTTTATATATTCTATTCGCTTAATATCCTGGATATGGGTAATTAAGTTATTTTGTTAAGCTAATTGTAGAAATTGCCTTTTCACATATTTCAAATCTACAATTTATATGAACTTGCAAATGGGTAACATGTTCAAGTAAAAGCAAAATAAAACAAGGAAGGCATTTTTCAACAACATAAGATGTCAAATATACATATGTTTATATTTTTTTTATTCCAGTAAGTGACACTAATCACAATATCTAACACATCATTAAACAACACCAACTCGACTGTGTTAAAGTAAATTCAAGAGCTTTTAGCTTAACTATGACTGTGTAAAAAATAAAGAACCTGTAATATTTCATCCAGTTTATTAAAAGCCATTTTAATATGACAGAAAATGTTACTTTATCTTCTCTCTTATTTGACATGTAGTGAGTATGCTTTTGTTTTTTTTTTATTTGTAAATGCCTTCAATTATAAAAATTAATTTGTAATGACAGAGCTTTTTTCCCTTTTAATTATTTGCCCTATCATATTAGACTTCGATAAAAAAAAAAATCTCAGACTATATTTCACGATAAAGTTCTTTGCTTGATTCATCATTTAATATCTGTGTTTTTGTTAAATGATAATTTCAAATTTCAAATTTATTAACCGGAATGATCGCATAAATACAACATCATATCTTAAATTAACCAATTGATTTAGAGTTAAAGTATTTAAGTATTTACAGAAATGGGAAACAATTTTTCTCTTTTTTTGGAGGGGGGGGGGGGGGGGAGGGGTCTCATTACTCTAAGAGAAGAAACAATCATTTGTTGTAAACAGTGAAAAAGAACTGACCGTCTTTAAAAATTCACAACCACGGACCTACAATCTAAATTACCCCGATTATAATCTCTGGAGTGGTCTGTGTGATTTATCTTTCGTTAGGACACTTGAGATAACTCTAATACTAAAAGAATTACAGGAACTGTCTAAAATCCGAAATATTGGATAGTTTAAATTAAATAGATTTAAACTGGGCTAAGGTCAACATAACGTACATATGTACTTTTCTTGTTCCAAAACAAAAAAACCTTGGTAATTTTGAAACATTTCTATTAAAGATCTTTTCACTCTGATGTAATTATTTTGTCATTATTATTATAGTGGTGTCGTCCTTGCCAACGAAAGAATTTTTTTTTAAGTTTGAAGCTACACCGTGACGGAAAACAGAAAACCTGACAAAAATAGATTTTTTGCATGACACATGAAAATATCGTTTCATTCTTGAAGGTATAAGGTCTTAGAAAAAACTAAGTTTCAGAACCTAAAAATCGTGTGACCCTGACATGGACATATACAACGGTGCGGTACCTACGACCTTCTGTAAATCAATTTTTATCCGCGACAACTTTATTTTCGCGTGATAACGCAAGCACTGCCAACTAGTAAAAAATATTCACACGTATATTACATCATGGCAATAACCAACATTCGTGAAAATTTTGTCTTACTTCTAAATACCGGTACCTTATGACTATCTTGCAAAAGTAAGGTGTCGCGAAAATTTAGTGATCTACGGTATGTTTTTTCAGGTGTAAAGACGAATAATGACCTCCGTATAAAAATGACCTAGGGCCATTTTTCGACGTTGAAAAATGACCCACACGCCTTAGAAAAATGTATTTTTGTAGAAAAAGAACCCTTGGTGTCATTTTGCTGCCTGTGCAACCTATAAGAAATTGATCCCTGATGAAAAATGGCCCCCATCTAAACAGAGTGATACAAAGTTTAAAAGAGATGATTGATGACAAGGTTTTGAACTCAACATTTAATTCTCTTGCGTTTTTATGACGACCACAGGACGAACAATCAATTAAAATGTACTATAACAGCATTACATGTGTTTAGATCTCTTAAACCTATTTGGATATTTTACAATGGAAAGCTACTTATGGCAAACCAACAACAAAACTTTATGACAAACGTGATGACTTCAACTTTTCTATCGACAGCTTGCTTTTTTTTAATTGCAATCACCTGCATATGAAGTTTATATCTCCCAATTGATTCGATACACAGGAGGGTGTTCTATGTACAAACAATTTCTAAACAAGGCAAGCTGTTTACAAATAAGTTGATGATACAAGAATATCAAAGTTTCGTTTGAAGTCAACATTTTGCAAATTCTTTGGCCGATACAATGCTCTTGTTAGCAAATACAATCTATCTTCAAGCCGAATGTTGATTGACTTTTTACATAGACTTTTTACATGACAAATTGTTAGTTCATTGTCTTCTCTGATTTTTCCGTTTGCCCAATCATGACAAAAAGCACACACGGAGTGTGACCGATCGACAGGGGATATTTCTCCTCCATTGTACATGATCCCACCTCTTATGTTTTAAAAGGTCCGTGTTTGGCTAAGAACATTAATTTACAATCCCTTTTTCCCACGTTTTAGATTTACAATCCCTTTTCCCCACGTTTTAGATTTTTCCTTATGCCTATTTAACGTGTATATATAGATAAGTATTCAGCGCTTGTGAAACCCATGATATTTTAAAAGTAGTCTATACGATAAACACGCGTGCAGTAGATCTATACGCATGGAAACATCACAACATCGATGAAAATCGGAAGGCTAAGCAAAATTAATTTTACCGACATAGAGCATTTTCTGGTAAATTTTTATAATTGTAATAGATAATATGTTGACCATATGATGTGTTCCTCCGTAAACTATCACATCTTATTGCACGTATTAATGTATTTGAATTTTTTTAATGAAAATGTTAGGTTTTGTCACGGTTAATATGTGAGAAATACCTTATTGTCCCTTTAATGACTTCTTAAAAAAACACTTACGTGTATATGAAATATATGTATAGCACATTTCAGTTATCATTCTTGACTTCCATATTTGGAAATCGACCAGACCTGATTAATGCTTGTTCTTTGGGTTTTAATGAAAATGTACCAAAACTCTCTAAAACGCCACACAATTCTTCTTTTTCAAATTGTAAGATACTTGTGCTATATGTCCGAAAATTACATGCATGCTCTATGTACGAATAATTTCTAAAACGAAGCAAGCTTTTGACAAACATGTTGATGAAACAAGGATCTCAACAGTCTCGTTTAAAGTCATCATTTCGCAAGTTCTATGGTCGATACAAATTCGTGTGACCTTGACACACTAAACTGATGTCTTGTTTGTTTTTTATTATTTACATAAATTCGTGTCAAATATAACAAACAGCATGTTTATCAAAGGATGTGTTGAGTTGTCAAAAGGAAAGTACAAAGTTTATTCTTTTGCGATTAGCGGATCTAGGATTTCTAGTTAGGGGGTTAAATATCAAAATATTTCGATAGTTATAAAATAAAAGAATAAAATAACAAAAAAAAAACAAATATCAGGTCTACTCTTGCTATTTTTTCAACTAAGTAAATTACATTTGTTGATACTGCAGTTTTATTTGTGCAAAATAATATTTAACAATATGTATCAAAAACGTCAGTCAACATTCGACTTATCGACGGACTTCTCTTTGGCTAAAAGGGTTATTGAATCGACTTTAGAATTTGTGAAATGTTGACTTTAAAAGAGATAGTTGTTATATTGTATCATCAAGGTATTTGTCAATAGGCTGCCAATTTTACAAATAGTTCGTATTAGCTAAGTATATGAAAGAACTAATTTTTCAAGTCCCCTTAAGCTTTCAATCTGTGCAGCACTATGTTTAACATCCAATTTACATAGAAAAATGACTCACGGTCATTATTCTACGGGTGTCATTATTCGTCTTCACATCAGCCTATGCCGATCTTGCCGGTTTGAAACGGCTGGTGAGTTCTCTGACGGAAAGCTTAAGGTATAATGAGTGTTAAAATACAGATACTTTTTAGCAAATAGGGACGTTCTTTAATTGTTTGCATATTGCATGTTTTCCTCTAAGATTCAATGTAAAAAGTGAAATGTTTAGTATAATCAATTTTGGTTTTGCCAGTTTACTTCATTTGCCATTTAGCCGTTTAACGCCGGTCATATGACCGATGCAATCCAATCTCTGACAAATAAAATTGACTTACGTCAAAAACGTATTAATCCGTTTGACGTTACGTTTAAAATACGTACATTTTGAAGTCATTTCGAAGGTCAAATTGTCTTATTTTGTACATTTAGTGATGGAAAATTAAGTTACATGTATAAGGAGTGAATTTAATAGCTACCCAAGTTCTACTGGTATGACCTGGGCTGGTTTTTATAAACCGCGAAGCGGTTTATAAAGCGTAAACTGTCCCAACCTAATAGTATAACTTAGGTGGCTTCTAAATTAATTCCTTAATAAACATAAAATAAATAAAGACAACTGAAAATATATATATATATATATATATATATATATATATATATATATATAAGCCCCTATTTTAAAATAAGAGACCTATAGGCCACATTGTTTACCTGAGCACTTTGGTAAGAAAATGATAAATAATCAGTTTATTATTGAAAAGTTTTAATATATAAGTGTTTCCATATTAAAAAAAATAAATAGGAAAAATTGTCGAGAAAATTGGAAGTGGCCGCTGGTCGCGAGTTGCCATTGCTTTCAAGTGGCTGCTAACACAATTTTGACTGAATATTTTTAAATAATTAACTAATATTGCTTCTCCTTTCAACCCACTACTGTATGTTAAGAAAAAATGTCACATTTAGATAGTTATTATAAAAAAAATTAGACAAATGACTCTAGCTTTACGTACTACAACTTACAATAAAGTCGACTAATCTAATGTAACGAATGAAGAAATTTAGTTTCGTTTTTGTCTAGGACTTGCGGGGAAATAAGCTTTAAAATTCAAAAATTAAAATTGGCAACCCTGTTAACACGAATTTATGCATATAGTAATACATGTAATATTTGATCAATTTGGAACATTTTTCATTTTTTTTTTTTTGAGAAATGAGTTTGATTTCAACACGCTCAACAGCTCATGTCTTTCGAATATCTATATACATTGGTCGGATAGCAGGAGTCCCAAACGCCTGTCTAGCTTTCTTGTATAATTTTCGTCTGTATTCTTCTTCATCATCTTCGTCGTCGCGTTTAGCCAACAGACCCAGGCATTTCTTGCAGCACACACTAAGGGTTCCAATAGCGACTACCGAAGCGACACCAATTATGCCATACTCTGTGAAGGAAAGCCAGGCTGGTCGTTGTGGGTCCCTATCCTCATTCATACGGGTGTCTGTTGATAAAATAATGTGCTGAATTTAACAACTGGGTTAAATTGTACAATAAATGAATATGTTTATGAACGCTAAAAGAAATACTCTGTAAAGAATTAATGTGCTCACAGTAATTTAAGGTCTTTTTTTAGAAAATTGAACAAAAATCAAAATATCCTATATAAATTGAATTAAGGTTATCATTAACAGGTAGCAAAGATACCTACCGTCAAATGTATTTTATCTTTCACAATTTTTAGGCAGTAATTCCTCTCAAGCTTAAACCAGTTTTATCGTTTCGAAATCTAAGCGTTATTCACAATAATGATGAATCAAAAAAGGCTCATTTGCAGTATCTCCCAAGCAAAGAAAGGACACTTTAAGATTTTGGAGGTAGCAGATATAGGAATTCTGATTCATTTCAAAACATTGTGGTAGTTAAAAGCCAAAAACTCTATGGTAATACTATATAACAGCTTGCCACATCCTATGAATTATGTATTTTGAAAGACTTGAAATAATTTTAAAATTGTTCAAATAGTGTTATATTAGGGAAACATATTTGGTTTATGAAACCTTTTTGTAAAGTTTTTCTGGATGCTTGTGAGTTTTAACGTTCTCTATTAATTCACTCCAATGTAGTTAAGCGGAGATCCAGGCTCTATCCTTGGGAAAAGAGTATATATATATATATATACTGTTTATAAACTCAAAATTAAACTCAAAATTAAACATGTAACATTGTAAATATTTAGTGTTTGGTAGTTTAGTAGTAGTGCTAGTTGTTTTTGCTTCTCTATTTCCTTTGTTTTTATGACTTCTTAACTTTTTTCTTTGTCCTGAGGAAGGGACAGGTTGTCCCGAAAATTTGACAATTATTATTGTTCGTGTCGTTGGTCATTTTTAGTGCTTTATATATATATATATATATATATATATATATATATATATATATATATATATATATATATATATATATATTAGGGATGTCAACGAGTACCCGGTTAACCGGGTACTCGATCGAACGTCCGAGTATCGAATACTAAAAATGGTACTCGGTTACTCGGATGTGTATTTTTTCTTATTTCAAAGTACATACTTTATCAAAAACTTGTCAAAAATAACTTAAATATGCATACGGGTAATTAGCGTGTCGTCATCTATACATTTAAACACCCGTTATCGCCTATGGCTGTGTATATACAGTAATATAGTGACCAATCACCCAGCTGTTCTCACCTATTGTGGTCCTTAATTTTTGATGGTTTCAATGATTGTTTTTCAGTGAACATCGTTTATATGGTCTATTATCTTCAAACAGTGTTCAATGGTGTTTAAATTATTTAGTTAATATACGACAGTGAAATCGGGCATGCATGGAAATGTCACTACCCACTTCAAAATAAGTAAAGATTTAAAAAAAAGTTTAAAGTCAGTTTCCATAGTAAGTTTAGTGTACACGGGGGTAACAACCATTATATGAAAAAATATTAGACTAGCGATCCCAACAACGTCCATTCCTTCTCTTTCGCTAGTCTAATTATCAAAACCTGCGTAACAAATTGTCCTCCTTTTGCGTTGATGAAATAGATCCTAAACAAGAACTGTAAACCATTTGTAATTTTGTATGAAGTAAGTGTGTCTTTTGTGTTTATTTAATAAATAAATTTAGTACCCAAAATCTTTTGCGTTGGACTCCATATTTATATACATTCATAAAACGTGATAAAAACAGCTTTGGGGTTTAACAAGTTAACATTTGAAAATGAACAAACTTGTATTTTCATTTTAACCGAGTACCCGGGTACTCGATCGGAAAAACGTCCGAGTAACCGGTTATCAAAAATTGACCGATTTGACATCCCTAATATATATATATATATATATATATATATATATATATATATATATATATATATATATATATATATATATAGTTGTACCTGTTGTCAGCTTTTTTGTTGAAGTTGCTGTTGATTTTGACCTCAATGTTTTTGATGTTGTTCTTGCTTCGGTCGAGGATGATGTTGTCGTTGTCTTTGCTGCTGTAACTATTGGCACAAATGCATTTGTTTTTATTGTTGTTGATGATCTAATTTTTGTAGTTGATGTTAATTTTGTTCTCGTTGTTAACGTTGATGATGTTGTTGGACTATTAGTCGTAGATGATGTTGTTGTTGTCTTTGGTATTGTAACTAATGGCACTAACGTAGTTGCAACTGTTGTTGTCGATGATTTTATTGTTAAAGTTGTTGATTTTGTTGTCCTAGTTGTTGATGTTAAAGTTGTTGATTTTGGTGTCCGTGCTGTCGTCTATGTAGTTGTTGATTTTGTTGTCGGTGTTGTCGATGTCATTGTTGTTGGTACTTGTTTAGTCGTAGTAGTACTAGGTATGGTTTTTGTTGTTGTACCTTAAATGATTGAAAACGATTCAACTTTAAACCTTTCTCTAATGTTAGGCCAGTTCCTCTAGTTTTATTTATTAAATATATATATTTTCACAGAATTTTCCTCCTCGTGTGCATTATTCAATTAAAAGTTATACACACAGGAGTAAAAATATAAATTTACATTTTTCTCTTTTCTTTTTATTTGTCATTAATCAATAATAAAAGTGATTGTACTCTCTCTCTCTCTCTCTCTCTCTCTCTCTCTCTCTCTCTGTGATAATTTGTAATGTTGGCCTTGATTTTGATTTTCAAAGGCATTTAACAAACATTTGTAGTACTTAAGGGAACACAATATAGAAAATATCAAGTTCATTTTTTTGGATTAAATACAATCCAGAAACCGGATACCGGATAGTGACTGACGAATTTGACTGAAAAGTGACCGACACAAAATAACCAACAGACGAATAGATTCTATAGATAAAGGATTGACAGACGGACTCAAGCAACTTTAATCTTACTTTCTGTGGACGAAGAAATAGTAATTTTAGAACGTTTGTTCAAATTCTTCATAAATATTTTACCAAAAAAAGATTCTGGACTTTCCCATACTAATAATTTTTTTAAGCAAAAAGAACTTTTTATAGAAGTTCATTATCTTTAATTTGTAATTACTCGTAGTTGCAAATATATATCTATTAAGATGCCATAAAATTAAAAAATACTTACTTAGAGCTTTTAAACAATCTTCGTCTCTTTGTCCGTCTTTATCATTGTCTAAAGTAGAAGTCTCTTGTTATCATAATCATACAAAAATGTTAAAATTTAATTTTAAAAAATTCAATATTTATAACTTGTTCCTCTTGTTAATGCCAAGCGCATTAGTCTTTTAATCATGCATTTTATCAAAAGCAAGCTTAATAAGCCTTTTACTTAAGTGATATACTTTAAATTAGTGCTGACACATTTGAGATTTTGTTGGAAAGAAAATGGGTTTTTAACATATGTTTGAAAATTATAATTAACCAAGGGCTATAGTTGAATTAAAATTACAATAAATCTGCAGCGTGTACCCCATACTGATCATCTAATTTTGTCATTACTTACTTGCTAATTATAAGAAACAAATGTCGCTAATAATTCAATCACAAATATAATATCAAGAAAAAAATAATAAAATTATCCATATATTCAATATTCATTAATGTAAGCTTTAAGGAAAAATCGCTAAATACTTAGTATACGGTATGATTTTAATATGTTTATATTTATTTCTCATTTTCCAAGCTCTCTGATTTACTAAAACTTGATCACATGATCAGATCAAGTATATAACAGCATATAGACTTGAGTTACTATTTTAAGATTCTGAAATGCTTTTCGACCTGACGTTTCTAAAAATGGAAATAATCCTCTATAAAACAATAATATTGTTGATTTTACATAATTGATGTTTCTGGAAAAAAAGAGATACTTTAGCTCCTAAATATTGTAATATATGGTGATATTTTGTAACACTTTTTAAGAGGTAATAATGGCTTAAATATTGATCTATTTTATATTAAAATAAATTTTATGTATTTTTCATAAATTTATATTAAAAAAAATAGATAATAAAACAAAATTTAGCCTTATAAATTTCCTAAAATACTCTATCAGTATTAAGGTAACACAATTACATTAAAAATGTAACTATAATTTGATATCTAATTAAAATTAAAATTTTGCTTTTAATATTTTCAAATTTTGTCCTGTCAAACTCTCTAAAAATAATATAACAAATGTAGCCCTTTTATTCGGTCAGTCCATAAATATATCGACTTCACAGAAAAGCGTATTGACCTCGCAATTCAAGCTCGGTCGATGTATTTTTCTGTGAAGTCGATATATTTATAGATCGACCTCATGAAAGGGCTATATCTGTATAATGTAACAATTCTTCTTTTTTCGTTTGGGTTCATTACAAATTTCGGAATTTAACTAATTTACCTTGTAGATCATTACAAACCTCCTCATCTACTTGTCCATCGCAATCGTTATCTACACCATCTCCAATATCCATCGCACTAGGACGACATTCTTTCTTAAAAATTAAAGAAATTGAGGTGAAAATAAAGAAACATATACACTGTACAGTTACTGCGTGTGTTTATCGTTTCCTTTGCATTTTTTCTCCATTATTGCTCATTCAAGTTGTTTGTGGGACTTTCAATAGATCCGGAACACAAGTAACAACGTTTTAAAAAACAGATTTTGTGATTTATTCCAAGTAGAAAAAACATTGTAACAAACGTTACTTTGAATAAAATTGCTTTCGCTTTCCATAAGAGCACGTGCCTAAACATATATTGACCAAATTTGATACAAATATATGTAAACAATTGAAAATACCTCATTTATCGTGGCAAATCTTTGTCCAACTGGGAAAGCATACGATTCGTAATGGATACCACCATACAGTACACCTCCAAATGGTATATTTTTGGAAGAATGTTCTATGGTATGACTACCAGGTGGTATTTGTATATAGCCAGCAGAAAAATTGTGTCTGAGGATTACACTGTGCAGGTCCCTCGTTTTGATGATTTTGTTGTCAAGTAATATTCCACTTTCGTGAGAATCTTCTATGGTGAGCATGAATATGTTATTGAAATCTAAATTCTGGGATGAAACTGGTGTTAAAAACAAATAACATGTTGCTTTGTTCTGTTGGGGGAATCAAAGTCATAGCTGGGTCGCCCTTATGGCAGCCTGGTTTTATATCATCACCACATGTTCCACTAGGAATATACTGCACAGATAAAATTGGTTTGTTGGAAGTTATAAAAGAAAAACTATTTATATGTATCTCATGAAAATTTCTAGTCGTTATATGAACAGTTTCTTTATTATCGATGTTGACTACAGTGTCATCTTCACTTGCCAAAAATCGAAGAATGTTTGGATTTGTATGAGGAAATGAAATTAATGCAAATTTCTTCCCCCAAACATTTACAGGAGGTATTTGTTCTTCGATGTGATCCCGTGAAGTTCCTACCCCGATGGAAGTTATGGTAGATCCTTCAAAAACGGACACTTTTTGTGAAGATAAAACAAGAGTACCTGTCAAATCGGCGTGGCAAAGAAGCTGTAATGTATCAAATTTATTAACCGTAATGTTGATCCAGTCACCCCTATTATAACTTTTTCCGTCAAGGTGAATGTTTATGTTATGTGTCATTGGAAGTTCGATGTTCAGCTTGGTGTTGTCATGTGTTCCAACAATGAGAATGGCCGACTGGAAGAAATTTTGAGTGCTTGAAAAGAAAGACGGGACAAAATATTTAGTTCCTAGAACATCCAAAGGTATTCCAAGAAAGCCATCGGTAGAAAACCTTGCCTGATTTATTCCAAAAACAACAATTTCATCGGACGAGACAATGTGAATTGCTTTCTTTCCACGTTTTGTTCCTTGTGATCTTAGGGACTTAGGAATCAATATCTGTTTTATAGTCCCCTTTTTAATGGTAAACCGGTCACCATAGTAGAGGGCATTTGACATTGGAGCAGAAACATTGGCATTCACAGGAACTTCAGACGCAGTCGTAATGAACAGCTTCAATGGGATTTCTGATAAATCTCCTACCCAGGCCTCGTCAGCCTCCATAAATCCAATGATGAATTCTTTTCCCTGATTATCTGGAATTTCATTGGCTGTAAAGCAAAACAACTTTTTTAGAGTTCATTTTGAGTTAAATTTTAACGCAGAATGACCAGTGTCGATTTTTCGACTTTCAAATGGGATATGAGCAGAATTTGCGCTTCAGTTAAGTTTAAATTATCGTGTGTGTACTCAAACGCAATTTACACTAAAATTCAAAACTTCTTAGATATTAAAAGTAAGTTATTTACGCAAATAAAGTCATCATAACGACCATAGAATTTGCGAAATGTTTACTCTAAGAGAGATTGTTGAAAGTCTTGTAACATCAGTTTATTTGTCATCAGCCTTCTTGGTCTAAAAATTAATGGTACTAAGAACATGCTTTTGCGTAGTGAATAAGTTCGAACACTTAAAACACCATATGGAGATGAAAGTGGAATGTGACTACTACATGTAACTTCAGAAGCAAAAACTTTTTCGATAATCTGTAACCCTTTTTTTCATATTCTTAATATTTTTATTTATTTATTTATTTTTTATTTCATTTTATTTATTTATTTTCATTTTATTTTATTATTATTTTTTTTATTTATTTATTTATTTTCTTAATTTTTTTTTAAATTTATTAATTTATTTATTTATTCATTTTGCTTCTTGGTAATATTTTGTAGTGGATAAATCTTAAATAAAATCACATATTTTCAAAGAGTAAGATTTTCGAGGTTTGAGGAAAAAGTACTGGTTGAAGGGATTTGATTTCGTACAGCTTCCTTATATATTTAAAATTTTACAGTTCTTGGAGGATATGATATCGTATAATACTTCTAAAATTGTTTATCCATTCTGACAAGTGTCGAGGTCTCCTTATTAATTCATACGAGCATTTAGCCCACCGTCTGGAATACTCTTCGACAGATTTGTTACAGAAATAAAGTTCTCTAGTCATTTAAAAGATCGGGACTTTCTGAATTTTATATAATGATTGCTTTTAGGTCATCATTTTCAATATATGTTCATCAAGAGTAATAGTGTATCCAGGAACTATAGTTGAAAGAAGAGGAAGAACAAGAATATGTGAGGGGTATTGTTTTAGGTGGTCAAATCTAGAGTTTAAAGAAAACTTCAAATAAATGAAACAATTAGGGAATATCTGTAGGAAATGCAGAGTGCAGACATCAACTTTATATATGCTTGTAGGATTATGTTCAATAGTTTTATATGATTACATACCAGAACAAGTTATCGTAATCATCAACAAGAATTCACATATCTTCTTCTTTGTCGTCATCTCTCTTTTTCAATCTTAGGAAATATTTCAATAAAATATTTAAAAATTCAAGTGCATAATCTTTAGTAATTTTCTTTAATTATTTTTTTTTTCAACTTTAATGTTTAATACAAATCTTAAGGGCATTCTATTCAATTAGCAATTTCATAATTTATACAAGTGGTGTAGATTTGTCAAAAAATAAAACAAAAGTTTGATTATAAAATTAAAATTAGATTGCTGAAGGGTAACTTAATCATAATATGCGCTCATTACCTTCTCCTCACAGCCAACCTAAAGCTTAGCACAACAGATGCTAGAACTCAGCCAATTTTATTAGTTTTAAAACCAGCGGACTATTAAAACTGATTTTAATTTCTATCCTAATATGCCCTATCATGAGGGTCAAGTCACAGCCAAACAAAGATAAAAATAGCAAATAACCATTGAAGTAAGATTTTTATCTAAATGTATCGATTTAGCGATGTTTTCAATCACCATGCTTAAATTCGGTAATAAATCCATGTTCCATATACCACTATAATTTAGAATTGTGCTCAAAAAGCCGGAGCTTTTGTACACGTACAGTTTTCGTATTGTTTCTTCTTTTCATTGAAAGCGAGGTCAACTAATTTTAGACAAGAAATTTTAATATGCAGTCTCTCATATTTATGCAATTTTCTGAGTATTTTATGTGTATGGATACTATTGAAACAAAAGAAACCCTTCTGAGTACGAGTCCACGAATTTAGTCCCCTATAAAAGACAAACGTACAATTAATTCTTGCTTTTCGTCACCTTTATCAATTCTACACAGTGTGGTCTCATTGCTATAGGGATCTGAGAATCGAAATTCAAGATGCTTTTTATTATTTCCATGTCAAAAAAAATATAATAAATTAGAAGTTTATACCTTTTGGCAATGAACTTGCGGTTAAAACTAGAATCTTAATTTGACTGTGCAAGCAATAATCAGTTGACACCCCGAACTGATCTTCCTTCATTTCCATAGTAAAGGCATCTTCGCTAGCCAAGGGTGACGATCCGCTCCTCTCCTCTTTTCACAGAGGAGAGAAGCGGATCGTCACCCTTGGCTAGCGAAGATGTAGTAAAGGCGGTCATTTAAATATTGGATGCATATACAGCTACACTTAACGACAAAAATACTGTCGTTTTTTGTTTTTTTAAAGATTGATCAGTCATCTGCTAAAGTTTGAAATATAAGTCGGTAAAATAAATTTTCTCTAACCCTCCAACTTCGTTTGGGGTGACATTCAAGTTTATTAATTTAATTTTTTCCCCAGAGCTTTAGTAAGTTTAATATTTTCCTGTCATAAAATGCTCTGAAGCGCGAACAATTCATTTTGTTATTTTAAACGAATTTCTAGACATTAAATCAGTATACCAACTGCTATTTTTCAAACCAAAAATCGTAAGTCATACCTGATATGTTAGAAGCACATCGATCAAATAAACCCTTTTCAAATTCATGAATCTTTGAAATCCGTGGTAATAATGTATGCAGTATCGTATCTACATGTAATATTTACAATATGTACGTACAACAATTCTCAGAGTATGCCTTAAGATATAATCCTTTCCTGGCTTCCTCATTTACAATATCTTTATTTGTACATTTTTTAAGTATTCATTTACGTCATCGTTTCCTAATGTTTAAAGATTTTCCTGAAATAAAATAAAAGCTATTTTTTTCTGATTTCTTTATCAAAAGACAAATCATTTGCTCGGAAAAATTGAAATACTGACCGTCATTTAAAATTAGCAGGCACTGGTCTCCCATTTAAATCACACGGACAATCTCCCTAGTGGTCTGTGGAATTTATCGTCAGGACATCGAGATAATTTCAATATTTGATGGATAAGGGGAGTTGTTTTAAATCCGAAGTATTGGTTACTTTAATTAATGTAGATTTAAACTATATCAGTGTCGGCGGTCCGTACAAATGTACTTGTACTCTTGTGTAATAACAGAAGACTTTGGTAGCGCTTATATTATCTATAAAAAAAAATACTATTATATAGTATAATATACTACAAAATTAAATTAAAAATAGTGTCTTTCTGATGTTTTTTAAACTAACTATGGTTATTACCTCACCTTAGCCGAGGCTCAAATGAGCTTTTCTGATCGAAAATTGTCCGTCTGTCTCTCTGTTATCTGTCGTGTGTTGTCTGTAAACTTTTCACATTTTCGACTTCTTCTTCAGAACCATTGAAATATAGAAGCATCTTTAGTAAGTGTAGATTCAAGTTTGTTCAAAACATGCTCCCTGTGGGTAAGTTGGAACCACTTATATATTTAAATTTTTCAATTCTGCTATTCCGTAGCGAAAGTGCTTAAATGAGTTATGTTGCCCATGGCTCCCATTTTTTTTATTTGTAGAGTATTTTACTAATATCCTGTAGGAGATGTACCTTATTAGTTCGCCTGAGACAGCTCACATTCAAAAGTCCTGAAATCTTTTCAAATTTCAATCTCTGTTTTCGGAATGAAAACACTTATGTTAACTATCTTTGCGTAAAGAAAACTCTAAGAAGGCACTGGTATAAAGACCAATAATGACCAGAATCAAATACTGACGAGGGTCATTCTTCTGTCGTGTCTATATTTTGCTTGTTTATTGAACCTTGGGGAACTCGCTTGCAGTGAGGGACCCTTTTGAACCAGTCTCCTGTCCAATACGGTTTGGAATGACTGTAAAATATAGATAACCAGAGAAAGCGTAAATAAAATTTTAAAGTCGTCATGTTGCAGATTTTGTTTAAGAAATAAAATATATCAGAAAGAACACTTCGATGGGGATCATTTTCATATTTAGAAAACTGACCCATATTTTGGAAGATGGGCAGGTATTAAATGAAAAATTATGTTCACTTTATAAAACTATGCATAAAGCCGACTAATTTCACTTTAAACTTGAATATAGTGCGTCAAGCATTCGATAGAAATATCTTAACGAACACGTACTACTTTACTGGACCAAATATGCTTTTCTCATCTGATGACAAAATAAATGCTCCATGTAAGACGAAAAAACCTTGTTGTCCATATTAAATTATATTATATATCTGTCCTCCGTGATTTTTCTCCTTACTTTTGTTATTAGATATTATGTATTTTTTCTGCCTTCACTTTCATTTTTTGCATTCATATTTTTATGCACATGTACCTCTGACCTGAATTTGCGAGAGGTTATCAAAAAGTTCGCAGACTGATGCGATAAATTTAAATATTACGCAGTTGGTGATAACAGAATTTATAAGGAATATAAAAAATAAATAAAATTTTTGGAAGTGTTGACAATTTTAGCTTGATACGTTGATAATTTGTCAAATGATCATTACACACAAAAGACATTATATGATCACCCGGCGCTGTCGCTGTTAAGTTTCAAGACATCCGACGTCATTGTTTCTCAAAGTACGCTCCTTCTGCCTCAAAACACTTTTCTTGAGATTCCATAGTGTTAAGTAAAGACTGAAACCCGTCTTGTTTCAATTCAATGCATAAATATTATGAAAAAACAATGGGAATATTAAAGTTAATCAGAGCAGATCTGGCGTTGAGCTTCCCAAATATGTTCGCAGATCACTGACGGTAGATCTAAACAGTTTACAGGGGATCGTTTCTCTATTCAGTCGTCTGTGTGCTTCATATCGATGACATCCTCCAAAAGAGTAAAAATAGTCCCCTCCCTGTTGCCCTTTAATCCAAAGAACATCAATTGGAGGAACGCTATCTGCTTGGTCTTCGTCCTTTAACAAAATAAAAGATTTTCTTTTCACTAAATGAATTGCTAGGAATACATACACAGTAGCTTGTTGCATCAAATTAATAATCAAACAACGTCAAACTTTTTTTTCCAATGGGATTAAGGTGACAAAGACGCCGGAAAGAAGCAACATCATGGTGACAAAAAGTATTGCAACTTACTTGCAGAGTTTTCATCAGGGATTTCACTTTATCTTCGTCTAGCACTGATGTGAATGGTCTAATCAACACCGATATCGGAACATTGTGAACTTCTGCAATATGATTACTGTGAATAGACGTTTGTTTATCATTTGACATTAGGATTCGTCTTTCTAGCTCCAGAAACCAATTTTCCGGAAAAGTGAAAGTAGGACAACTAGCGCTCACTGACTGGGAGTGAATATTGTTCCTTAAAACGACACATAAAAGAAACACCACAATATTTACGTAGGTTATAATACCCAAACTATTAAAGTTACATGTTGACTCTGATATTTGCATATCAAAGTTTAACGAAACTCGACTCTACTGTCTACTTTCTCTTTTAAAAACCGGAAGTCAACAATGCCAACAAAGCTTGTGTTTAACTAAAGTCCGCAAAACGGGAACATTATGTTTTTTAAAAAAACATTAAAGTAAAAAGATTATAAAGATAAAATTATTCCCGTTCTCTTATATTTATATGACATCTATTCTAAATTTATATTTTAAATTCACTGTTGTTGTGTAGAAGTATTTTTCTTAAAATGAAGAATATACACTTGTTGCTGAATTTAGCAAAACCTCAAAACACCAGTCTGTCCTCTTGAAGATGAAGATGTCCAATCCTATTAAATGACACTGTAAGTTTATCACAGATTGTCAGTTTTATGTATGAATATTTAATGCAAGAAAACAGATAATGTTCTGGACCCAGGAATTTCAATGCAAGTATCATGGTAGTGTGAAATAAATCTTAAGAGATTTTACTACGGGAGTCAGGGATTCTTTCTCTAACGCTAGAACTATAGACCCCCAGGGGTTTGTCATGATATATATTTACCTTTCTTAATATAGATATTACTACTAAAAAAAGTACAAAAGGGTTGCATTTTATATTAGGGGTACCTATATTGAAAGAAGGCAAATATTACGTGACAAACAGACAAACACCCTTCGCATGCAGGCAGACATTGACAATAAACAGGTCCAGCACAATCTCTTGATTTAGCTCTATAGCTTGAATAATGGCTATATAGTTTTTTAATCCATTCAGAAATCAGAATAGCTTGGTTTTAAAGCTATTTTTATGCAGTATTAACATCAAAGTTTTTGTAAGAAGTAGACAAAAAGTTGCAAGTATATATCAAAAATCAATCCAAATGGTAACGGGTGGGTTTGCCCCGATTACATGTTCACTCTGAGTGGTTTCGCGGTGAGTGGTTTCACCCCAATTATATCTGTTACCTGTAATTAAAAGGTGTCAAAGTTTTCCACCTGTGTATTTTGGCAGTCAGCTATGACAAATCTTCAATGTTTATGTTTGTGGTTTTTGCGTATGTGCTATGGAAACTCTACATGGCACACCTATTTGATTACGTTTTAATGAAGTAAATCTACTTAGATCAAACTTTGAAAAAAAAGTTGGAGATTGCTGGAATAAAATTGAAACGCTTAAACTAAACATATATTTTACATATTTTTACACAGATGAATTGTTCCCCCCCCCCCCCCCCCCCCCCCCCCCCCCCCCCCCCCCGTGTTTGTGATTTTTCAAAGAAAAGTTCGTATTTTAGATCTGTCGTGAAAATCAGACCGGAAAATTTTTTTCATAACAATTTAATTAAAGTGCTCAGTAATTATCTTAATTAAAACACTCATTAATCAAACGACTTTTGCTTAAATAAACATCAAGCACACTGTATGTTTGAAGAAAACCAATCGTGGCGAATCCACTCAGGGTGAACAGGGAAATGGCGCGAAACCACTCAGAGCAAACAGGTAATCGGGGCGAAACCACCCGCATTCTTCCAAATGAAAGATAGTTCCAACACTTCAGCTTATGAATACTTTGAAGCAAAAGATGTGTTTCCATTTTTTGGATAACTGTACACTATTCTTTTATAATTTCACTCATATAATTGTTTTGTCACATTTCATGCAATAGCTTTATTTAGCCCTAAAACTTTTAGAACTTGAGTGTTAAGACTCCCAAGGATGTGCAATTTGATGAGCGATTTTTCAGAAGAGTTCAAAATTATATACTATCACTGCACTAAGGTGCGACTCTCTGAAAAAAATAACACATTAAGAAAAAAAGTTTGATAAATCAAGATATTCTGAATAGTTTAATAAAGCTACATTGTATATAGCTATACATGTCATTCAAGCTATATAACTTAATTAAGAGATTATGTTGGATATGATGGGGTAGGCCTGTACATTTTATATTCGATATAAAATGATTTTTGACATTTTGTTTTTATCATAATTTAATTACCGGGTAGCATTATGTGGTTCAAAATTAATAAAATCAATCAAATAAATTATATTTAAATATAAATTATCCACTGTCAAAAAAAAAAAAAACTAGTTCAGTTTAAGAATATCTGAACTTATGTCTCCTATTATACATGTATAATTTAACTTCCATCAATTTCCAATTTTTTACATGTATTTATCTGAAGATATTTTTCTTTTTTTTTTTTTTAGTGGAGTACTGTAGTTCATGAAGTTAATGAATGAATGAAAGTGAATTGGGGCAACTTACATTTTAGAATCATCTTCTGTGTCTTCAGTACAAATGCCAAAATGACCATAATACTTATTTAGAAAACTTGAAGATGGCCGGAGCCCCAGGTTCCATGGACCAAGGGGTAGAAGTAAGGAAGTCCAAAAAATCCATTGTTTGCTCACTTGTTCGATTTCAAAACAGAACAGAGAGAGGTGTTGACATTATATGGTTAAACTATGAAGGTGCAAGAGTGAAATACAAGACATTGCAAGCGTATGAGTTTGTGGATGTGAACACTTACGTAGGACATCCTTGGATTTTCTTGGATGTAGAATCTGGAGAGAGACTTGTCGTTGATCTGAAATCTGTGTACGAGCCAACTACAGGATGGGTACCTAGTCAATGGCCAGTGAAACCAGTCAGAAAAGTTGTGAATATCACAATTCCCAGTATGTATATATTTATAGTTTTGAACATATTTTATTGAGTACATCAAAAGGATTGGAAACAAGTTCTATACAACTTACTAAGTTCCTCTCCTTGTTTTTTTTTTCTCCTTATATATTTATTTTCCAAATTTAGATCAATATTTATTATTTAACTTTTTTTTTGTTCAAAGGTATCGTAGTGTAACAATGTGATTCATCATTTTTTTTCAGTTTACTCATTAAAGGATTCCTGTATAAGGTTTTTTAAAAAGCATCTCCCTAAAAACAACATAAACAAACTGGATCTTCCAAGTTCGTTGTTACGGGAAATGTACGAGAGATATGACACTCCTGCAATAGCAAGCGGACTGCGATCAACTGCAAAAGTTATTGCTCCTCCTGACCAAGAAGGAACAAACTGATGGATTTGCAAACGTGTGTGGAAACTTGAACAAGATTTTATGTGCATACATATTCATTTCCTACTACGAAGAAAGGAATCTAGAAATAAACAAAGTGTACAAAAATATTTTATGCACACACATTTACATATTCGTTAGTAGTGCAAAATGTTTGTGGATTATAGAAAAATGTCATGACAACCCCGATATGACTTCACAAAATAATTCTCCTGCATGTCATTTAGTTTCATCAATACTCATCATTTATTTTTTACCCTCATCACCAAATGCCATTGGAAGGTTTTTAAAACTAGATCATGTAAATTGTATATAAACTGTTGAAAATTTTGACCAATACTGGTATCTTAGCAGGATGTGATGGTTAAAAAAAATAAATCCGTGCAGTGTACCAATACATGCAATAGTTGCAGTCTTCTGAATTATTTATAGATGTCAAACCATATCTGTTCATCAGATGATGAAATTGAAATGAAATTCTCTTGCATATTCTCCATATGGCATGCATACACATTGTGTTGGGGAACACTGCATTCTTATAAAGGATGATGTGACATACGGCCCCTGGTAAATTGACAAAAAATTAAATATCTAAATTTTACTCTAATTTTTGCATGAATTTAATCACTGATATGTATACCCTCATAAAATACTATTTTTACCGAAAATAGAAACATGATTTGGAAGATATATGTCTTTATATTGAGTAGGGGTACCATGTTTACATCCAATTCCCAATGAATTTTGGCCTCGCCCCACTCTTTGAAGCCCTTAAAATATACGAGCGCAAGTAGGTACATTTTTCTCCTTTGGCTGGTCACTGTCTTTTATTGAAATCTACCTATATGTGAAAGGAGAAAAATGTACCTAATTGCGCTCACATGTTGTTTTTTAAAAAAATGTAAAATCTAGCCGGCCTTTCCCATTATGAACAGATCGACGAAACTTTTTTTCTGACGTAAGAATAAATTCATATGCTAATCGAGGCACTGGCGATACTTTCTAACTGACCAATCAGCTAAATGATTTGCATAACTAGTGAGTACCACAAAAATACTAAGGACATTTTATGCTTGGAAAAAAGATTGGGTTTTTAACCTGCTTTCCGATAAACATTTTTTATGCATTTGAGTCACAGATTAGACACGGATCTACAATATCCCAGTTCACATTTACAAACAATTGATTTATAAATATACATAGTTAAAAGTTTTGTAAAGCGTTCGGTGGGCAATTCGCTAGGCCTACACCGTATTCCCGAGAATCAGTGAATAGAAGTTTCATTCTTGAGACTGCTGTTCCATGCGTATTATTATGTATAAATAGCCTTGGCTGACCATTAAAAGTTTGAAATGTAGTAGAGATATCGTGTAAATTGACCTAAACCACGTGTCTGTGATAAAATGTAAACATATAGTAAACCAGCATGTTTTGTCGTTCTGTCATCGGATTGGACAATTGTTCTCGGTAAGCGACTATGTGCGAAATAATAACAATAGCCATATAAGGTAGATTCCTCAAACATGCATATCCCTCTATTGTACTAAGACCCGCCTATTCTCTTTTTATAAAAGAACGTATTGTCACAAACCAGGCTGAATTTTGCTGTCATAGGGTCAAAAAAATCATAGATAATGCAGTAATCCTTGTAATTAAAATTTGTCGGAACTATTGAAACTATTCAAAAGGCGTCGTATTTATTCACTCATGTATGAAAACTATCAAAATCGTTGTAGATTAAATATAATTCGTCGTAGAAAAAGGGGCCCCAGATAGCAGTTATGTCACATCATCCTTTGTGAACGTAATATTATATTTCCCATTGTAAGTCATATTTTTACCTTGTATACATAACAAATATACCACCTTTCCATCCCAAGATTCAATATACTGTTTGAATGAATAGCTCCCTTACAGAATACATGTTCCAGTAGTTGCATTTTGCTCTATACTAATTAAGTTTCCTACATGATATGGTCTTGATCTACAAGTATTTGGACTCTTCAAGCAAGATGAAACAGTTTTTCTATTGAAAGCAAATGGTTAAAACAATAGTAAATACAAGTATTTAAGTGATATTTAATCACGTCATAATTATTAAGAATTTTCACAACCATTAAATCTGAATTCTAAATTTCATGGAAAATTAACTCTTTTACAGATTGAATAGACCAACATATTTTATTCAGCTAATAGCTGTTGTTAGAGAAAAACACACACACATTTTATGTACACATTTTATGATGTGTGGTGAGTGGTCTATGAGATCTGCAATAATCTTTATAAAAAAAATGTTTATACTGGTTCCTAGGGATCTGGAAACCCTCAAATAAAGCTGCCCTTGAAATTTTGGAAACTAAGAATAATAAGCATTTTCTGGACATGTACCACATAAAGTTGATTTCATTCACTATCTGTTCTCTGAATTTTCTGCAGGGATTCTGATATGAAACATTTGATAAGATATTCGTTGCTGCTTCTTAAGAAGTATGCAAATTCTTCATCTGAAAAAAAAAATGCACATCAATAAGAATGGTTCAAAGGAATAGCTTTAAAAATGTAAAAATGCTTTTTGTTCACATTATATTTTGTTACGGAAACAATAACCAATATCTTACTGTTGAGAAGTACATGAATAGGGATGGTTTCTAACAATGTTTCATGTTTTGATTTTAGTTTTTCAATCTCCTCTAAGTGGGATAAAATGAATGCTGTCTCTGGTTTGTACTGCACACACACTAGAGCCTGAGCTAGAGATGAAGAAGGGGAGGGAACCATTAGCACCTGAAAGACAACATAACGGAATCAATTACACTCTTTTTACACTCATCTAGATAAAAAATTGAGAACTCAATGCATTTTGAATATCAACTTTACAGGTTTTTTAAAATGATATGTGAACCAAGTTGAAAATACAAAGATGGCTCAGAATTGGCTTGCAAGGGAATGTATTTGCTGTGAAAGGATGCCCATCAAGTACTGGCTCAGAGCTACAGTGATCCTCTGAATTGAATTACCTTGTTCCTGCTGTTCTTGAAATATGTTTTCAAAGATTTCTGCTCAATATTGTCATGTAAAACTTTGATCCCTTTTGTGCCCCAACTTAGGACTGGGGGTCATGATTTGAATGCCTTGACCTTACACTAGATAAGGAAGCTATAACATAATAAGTTTTGTCTTTTCTGGCCAAATGATTCTTGAGGGAGATTTAATTAACCCCCCCCCTTTATTTTCACTATTTCCATATTTTTCTTTCTTGAAAAGTAATGTATCTGTGTTGAAATGGTCCAGTGGTTCTTTAGAAGACGTCAAAAATGTTAAAACTTAACACACACCAGATACCAGACAGACTATAAGATGACTGGCAAACTTAGATCAGAAAATCTTTGAAATTCAAGCTTTTGGCTTGGTTGAGCTAAAAATCCTTGGGACTGAGGAGGTAACTTCTATATACCCTTCACATGCAAACTTTCTCAATAATATGATTGAACCTGTGTCACATCTGTGAGGGGCAAATGGGCTAACCACTTCACGAGACATTCAATTTTGTACTTGATTTCATAGGAACACATTTTACGGCCCCACTTAATATTGAAAATTGAGAGGCTCTGATTATCTTTTTACAATACTAGGTGATAAATAAATATTGCATTTTTGGTCTTCCAATGGAAGTAAAGCTATAGGAAAGGACTTCATAAGTTGAAAAAAAAAATTCTCTCCTAATAATCAAGTTCAAGCAAAACATAGAGGCTATAGGCAAATGAGTTTCATAGTGACAATTTCCTTCTGTAAAGTCAACAAAAAATGTTATTTATTGTTATGATATGCACATAAAAGATGAATGTAAAGGTTCTTGAGATTTTTTTTATCTAACCTTATGAAAACAGATTGATAAAAGAAAGACAACTCCAGCTGTCCACCTCATCAGGCAGGTTGAAAATATCCAAATAGAGGAATCCCCCACTTTAATGTTCTGAAGCAAGAAACTATTAAGAATGAGTATAAGCAACATATTATCATTATGTACATGTACATATTCATAATTATCAACTGTAACATTCACAAAAATAATTAAATCAAAAATTCAAGTTTATTCTGATAGGTATTTAAATATCCAATAAGTCTTAAAATTAAGATAGCTATAGGTCCACTTATGGTGGTCATGGGCTGTTTTATTCAGATTTTCATTTCATATTTTGATTTGTCTAAGGAGGTGCATGATCAATGTTATTGGATTATTTTTATTGAGTTTTCATTACCTGAAGAAGAGAAATAACTTCCTTTAATAATATTTTCTGTGACCCCACTTCATCCATTAATCCAGTTCCCATCACATGGCAAACGTTTTTCTCGCTAACATTTCCTCTTTCAATATTTGGTGACTTTGGACTAATGAGCTGTTGGAAAGTGCAAATACAGGATGCATTAGTCATATGCGGTTCAGTTTGATATATGACTGCATTAGTGATATGTGGTTCGGTTTGATACATTTTTGATCTCGAACAATTTTTTTTTTTTTAAATCACTTAATTTCTGTTTTAATCATTAATTTTCAGCAATTCTGTCTATTACATGTAGTAGAGAAAATTTCTACTCACTGACTTTACAAAGTCAAGGTCCTTAATGTTTTGATCAGTTATGTGCCCTTGGACAGTCTCACTGACAGCAATTAACAGCGGTCTGTGATTTTCAGCATACAACACCGATAAAGCCTCAACAACCAAGTCTGTTACATTTACTTCTGTACCTGATTTTTTATACCTCTGTAAATTAAATGTTAAATCATGGGTATGTTCGGTATTAGTTCAGGAGATAATTGTATAATTAATACTAATGCCTATCACAAAGAAAAAATATACGATTCCATACTAGTCAGTTTACAAGTAGTGTTCTTTCATCATTTATGGAAAGAATCATTTTCCTTTCTTGTTTCTTATAAAATTTTGTTGCAAGTGGGCCTTTAATTTTAGAGAAAATGTGAAAAATGTCAAAAAGTTGACAAACATTAAAGTCAAAATGGTAAACATCAGCATAATGCCATATTACTTGTTATACCTGCAAAAGGTTCATCTGTTGTACCAGCTTCCCAGTACAAAAACATGAGCTTTGGATGTCCAATACAGGCCTTCCGTGTGATAAAGTCCAGCTTTCTATTCCTTGCACATCCTCTAGATCCGACTGTTACAGATTAAAATAAAATCAGGCCTAATTTTTTTTATTAGATATGACCCTCTTATGAGAACCCAGTGATGTCAAATTCGAAAATGGAGTAATAAAAGATGAGATTTATTTTCAGTATTTGATGCTTACCTGAAAATTAAATGTCTTTGTTTCTTCAACTTTATAAGGATCAATTAATTTCACTTGTTCATACAGAGATGCCCCCATCATCTTTTTTCTTTCATTAAAAGTTCCCTTCCTATTTTTTCCAAATTCCTTGACAGGAAACGACTTGTTTTCATACGAGTCCTTGCGTGTTTTCTTTTTCTGTAAAAATTAAAAAATATGTATTCATGCATTCAGATCCTGCAAAAAATAATTACTTACATCATTAAAAAAAGCAAGATTTTTACAATTTTAGTCGGGGCATTTCAAAGTAAATATTGACTAATTTTCATTTTAATCATATGAATGTGTACAGTGTACATGTGAAATAAAATGCTTAAAAATTTTACAAACAAGTCACAATTATTTTTATACATTCAGTGCAGCATGTACATCTGCTGCCACTTCTGACTAATTTGAAGTCATGTGATTTTCAATCGTGAATTGATACCTTTCTATATGGCAGCATTCTGCTCTGTGCAGGTATTGGGTGAAGGTTGTAAGCATTAATATAGAAATCAGCACAGGCATCTTTGATGTCCTCCATCCATTGAGTGTAAGATTCAGACACTCTGGGATAATGGTCCAGGTTACATTTAATGGTCTCCATCTGTAGGTCTGTAAATTCTTCACAGATTCGGATATGCTCTGACAAAAACTCAGGAGGGAAACAACTCTCAGGAAATCTGAACTCATAGTTCCCATCTTCTGAAGAAAAAGGAATATATTAAATTGTACCTGCTGTTTATAATGTGTTAAAACAGACTAGCATCTGTGAAAATCTTTGATATGACAACCCCAGAAATGAAAAATATTTACACTTTAGAAACAATCTCAAAAAAGATGGATACAAATATGTATTTCAAACTTTACAGCCTAATTTATATGTTGTAAGCATGTTGACACTTACCGAAAAATGGTTTACAAAATTGTTTGAATTCATCCATTCTTTCTCCTAGTCCTAGAAAGTTTAAACATACAATATAAACTTCTGAATTTCCACTTTTGCTAGTTGCGGGTTTGAAAACATTTATCTACAAAAAAAAGATAATGATCACAAATCAAATATAGACCGATAAAACCAATAAAAAGATTGAAGTAATGTGAATCTCATTTGGAAAGGCTATATCATATGAATCAATTATGCAAGCATAATTTACCTCTTCAAATAAGCAGCCCAGTATAAACATCAGACTAATGGTCTCGCTATCAAACATGGTGAATTTCTTAAGCACTAAGTGACCTCCGGGGGAAAGAATAAGAATCCCTGCCAGGGCCTCACAGTAATGTAGGCGGGACACAATTTGTTCCTGTTCCCCAGGGTCATCCTGACAGTCAATGGAGCCATCTGCCGTGACCTGGATAAAAGAAGTATCAAAGATATTCTATATACATTTAATTTTACATTTAAAAAGTTTTATGTATGTTTACAAGGTGTTACTACATATCAATGTTTTTTGTTGTAAACAGCAGTGTTTAACTGACTCAATATTGTATTCTGTTATGATTACTTACACTTCTTAATAAAAAACAGAGTAGAAGCTTGATCCTATTATTGAAAATATTGGAAATGTTAAAATATGTAATTCTAATATTTCTGAAAACTAAAACTCCTTTAAAGAATAAAGAATATCTTATTTTCAAATACTGCAATGTATCCTTAAACATAAATTTCTCTAGTGAATTTACATTAAAAGGACATTTGTATAAACAATATACTCATGAAGTTAATGATTAAAGCATACCAAGTTGAACAATAGTACCACAGACTTCATTGTGACTGATAAAGGAATGTAAACTTTAAGTCTTAAAAAGGCCCTTACTGTTACCATGGTTACTGAAATAAACACAAACATACCAGCTGAACAGCTCCCATAGTAGAAGCCACATGAAGGAGGCCCTCAAAATTATTGAACTCCATAAGATTCCCTGTGTTGTCTTCTCCAAAATACCAGTAATCTATACTTTCTCTGATGAAACGATCATCATCTATCATCTTACCCAGGGGATTCCCTTCATAGTAAGGATTCAGTGTACTTCCTAACCAGGTCCATGTTCCACTGTAATCTAGAATTTGAAAAACATCTGTAACATTTGAGTTTGTTTTCTTATTTAAACATCTACAAATGTAGACCATATTTATACTTTTACTTGTACTGTACATCACTAAATTTTTGCAATACATTTTTTTTTCGCAAGATTGTCATCTACTCTTTATTAGCAAGACAAAAATTTTCACAAATTGTGGTTTTTGCTCTATATAATCTTTAGCATTAGGAATACTAATATGCATAAAAAGGAAATTTTCACTAGCACACTGTATCGTGCAATTGGGCAAAAATAAGTTCTTGTGAATAAAAAGTGATTTACAGTATATACAAGACTTGCCTTCAGTCATATCAGTTTGTACACATATTGTTAAATTTTCACACTGTTTAGGTCAGTCCTGTGAAGTCTAACTGCAGGCCATACTTGAGCATTATAAAACTTTGTATCTAATATATATCAAAAATAAATTCATCCTCACAATGCCAGGGGTCCTGAGTCAATACATTGCCATGGGACCCCTAGCCAATTTTATTCGATATTATACAGGTTTGCTTCTCTCATTGAGAAGCACCAATCAAAGTAAAGCTTTCATCATCCTCGCAAGCCAGGGGTCCTGAGTCAACATGTTGCCGTTGGACCGACGTCAACATGTTGACTCAGGACCCCTGGCTTGCGAGGATGAGCTTTCATAAATAATTAGAAAATGTATTGTAAACAGAAAAGAATCAGTTGACACCTGTGATGCATGTGTTACAAGTTGTTTATCATAAAATGGCTTAATAGTGAGCTGCGCGAAGCGCCGCTTGTCACTGCGAGCTCTTAAAGCAACACCTGGGCGAAGAGAAAATTCAGACTTTGCACATTGATCCAAACGAATTTTTTTCTGCAGTAACATGTGGTCCCATAATGCTTTGCGAATTGCATCTCGCCGCAAACTACGTTCTCACGATAGCAACAAAAGTTCAACAAAAAATAAAATCACTTTGATTTAATGGATATTGCAGGAAAAAAACAACAGTAGATTAAACATTCTTCATAAAAACTAGCACTGTTCAGGCTTCGATTTTGTAATGCAACTTACATAAGACGTCATGTGATGTCAGAGTCTAGATCGACGTACCAAATGTCACGTGCCTTTTGAAGAGACGGATGAAAATTAAAACTGAATAGGTAGGCTATCTGCACTCGCCCTAACGGTCGCACCGTCAACATATTAGATAAGAAATCAAGATTTGTAATTTTCCCGAAAGACATCGCTACAGTCAGTCCATGAAAGATTGAATGAAATTGGCCACATTTCTCAAATTCATTATGTCATTGTACAAATGTATACATCTTGTTTAAAATTAAGAGACCAGCTTGGAAAAATGAATCACTTACCAATGGAAACAAGATAATGGTTCAAACTTGTTACAAATGCCCCTGGGGCTTCACAAAGATGTACTGTATTCAGATTTATAACATTATGGTGTATCAATGGATATGCTGAGAGAATTTCATAAAACTTGCACCATGCTTGAGTGCACAGTTCTGGACGGATCACTTGTTTCACTGTTGATATCACACTGCCAGCAATGTTCATGAATTTCGTGTGCTCATGCCATGAATAAATTTCCTTATCACTCAACTTGTCTTTCACACTGTTTAGTTTTTCCTTCAAAGTCTTAAGAACCGGATGTATCCACTTTTGGCATTCCTTATTTGTCAGTGATGGTAGTTGCCACCTGTTAGTCCTCTTGTATATAAATTTTTTATCGAACAATTTTTTAATTTTTTGTTTAGAGCTTGGATCTAATTGTTTCCCTGTTCCTGACAGTTTCCTTTTCCTCACAAGATCCATAGTAGTCATTCAGTTTAACAAGGATAATACATGATACAAAACGTTTCCCACTTGCATCCCGTTTCCCTTTCGTTTAAGAGTCTGGCAGTGTAAATGCATTAAAATTGGATATTAAAGACTTTGAAATACATTAAAAGAAATTAACTTTAAAACTTCCTTTTCATAAATTCATTTCGAAAAACTAAACCGAAACTGAAAGCATGAAGCTTACTTTCAATTTTACCGGAAGCTGGGCAACAGTCGTACAACAAATTGTCTTGAAAGACCTAGTACGAAGAAGGAGGGGGAGGAAGCGAGTGCCCGCCCTCCTTCCTAAAAAGGGATTGTATGGAAATTTACATTCCACCAAATCACCACCACCACTTTTTGTTGCAGCTTGGAAAAACTTTAATGAAAATGAAATTTGTATTAAAAAAAAATAAAAATCTTCAAACTGTTTATCTTCCAGATTGTAAAATGTAAAATCAGGGACCTATATACTAGTATATAGTTCTCTGGTAAATTAAATAAATAAAAATTTTGAATCTACTTTAAATTCACTTAAAAAGTTGTTTCAATAAATATTTTGACACTTTTATGCAAGAAAGATATTTTAAAAAAAAAAGAAAAAAAAGTAACATACCTATGTACATAAATAGTTGTGGTACGGTTTTTTCCATACAGGTCTGGGCGGCCTCGGTTTTGGAGGATATATTTTATCCTTTGAAAACAGAGGATAGCGGTCTCATCACCCATCATTTTTTTTCAAAACAAAGACAGTTAAGGTCAGACGACACGTTCCTCAATAAAAGATAAATTTTCCCAAGAATTTGTCATTGAAGTATTACTGCTTTAAAAAGATTCCTCACAAAAAATTAAGGTACCTTACCAGGCATTTGTGCAAGATACCAGAGGATGTTGTTAACTATATAACCCTGTTGGAAACCACTAGTATGAGCAACATCACAATTTTTTATGTCTTTATTTACTTCAGTAAACATTTTTAAAACAGTTTAGAAATCACGAGACATATTAATGATAATTATTATTAATTTGTTGTATATTACAAAGAGATACAAACCAGATGTTTAATGAACGTGTCGCCAGACCTCAACTCTAAACAAAACGAAAGAACAGCAACTATCAATTGCATTATGAACCGCGTATGCCGATTTCTCAACCAAAACAATTTTTATATGATGATGGATAAATCTAGATATTAAATCAATATAACTTTATTTTTTGTAATTGCCCGCAAGCAATTATTCAGTTTACAGCTTATTTTGCAACGATTACCCTTACCTGCCTGTGAAGCACACTGTTTTCCTATACCATAGTTATGTGATAAGTGGTTTAGGAATTTCGATAAACTTCTTCTTTTTTTGAAAAATCAAGTTTAATTATTTATTTTATTCATTTATTTAATAATATTATTTTTAAAAAATAATAAGAACATTATTGTATGCTCTTACAGAAGATGGATTTCTGCTATCTGTCAACTTGGCACATGGCCGTAGGAACCGGGGGGCACGGGGGGCCTTGCCCCCCCCCCCAATAATTTCGCCGATATATACATTACTATAGAAAACATAGCTACCATATACTTGTGCCCCCTAAATAAAAACGTCTGATGACCTTTTTTTTTTTTTTTTTTTTTTTTTTTTTTTGCTTGTCAAGGAATTTTTGGTTGATAGTGCCCCCTCAATTGAAAATGTATGGCTGTGCCCCCTCAAACTGAAATTGTTTCCTACGGGCCTGTGGCATTCGTATGCATGTCTATCTTCCGCCCCTGGTGCTCGTCTGTCGGTTCCGATCGTCATCAGATGGTCTCCAACCTTCATCGGATGTTTCGACCCTAAACCATGACATCCTCCAGTTGGTGGGTCAGCAGTGGTGGCCAACCCGCTACTCAATGGATCCCGACTTCCAGCACAGATCATCTCGGCGGTGTCATATCCAGCAGGATGACTTCTCTGCTGCTTCTCCCACTCTTTTTATTGCTGTCTTGCATGCTCTTCCTGCAGATGATCCTAATCGTTCAAGCAGCTTCCACACCGATTGCGTTGGGTACCCTCTGCAGCCGACCTCTATCGGAAACAGCCAAACGCCCCATCCTCTATTCCTACAGTCTGCCATGAGATCTGCATATTTAAGGCTCTTCCTCATGTGCCTCCCCACAATTCTTTTCCCAAGCACGGTCAGCTCTATTGCGACCATCGTTTTCGGCTGCTGGGACACTAATACTGCGACTGGTCGTAGGTTGGTTTCTAAGATGTTAGGGAAAACTAACATCCTGTCTAGATCCACTCTAAGCTCCCAGTCATGCCCTCTATCCAGCAATTATGTTGGCCTGGCTACTTTTGTGTCAGCCGTTGCTTTGAACGCCCTGTCTCAAAAACTGTACATGTCTTTGTTTCTTGTCTGATGGTCGTTTCCTTCTCCTCTCCGCCTCCAGAACATCAGCCAACTCCCGCAGGACTTTGTCGTGTCGCCATCTATATCAGCGCTATAATTGGCATCCCGAGACAATATGCGCTATGGTCCCTCTCTTACCACAAAGCTTGCCGTTTGGGTCTTCGCTTAGTCCCCGCTGTTGCAAGTTTACAGGAGATGGGAGTGTGTCATAGACTGACCTCAGCAGGAACGAGTTTCTAAATTGGTCTTTCCTCCACAGTTCTGCCCATGTTAATTCCCGCTCTGGTAAGTCCCACTTCATCCAGACCCATAATTTACGATTCTTCATTTACATATGATTTTGTTCAGCTTGGAAAACACCTAAATACCGAAATGGAGTCATTTGCAACATTCTAAAATATGTATTTGCATATGAATCTAAAACTGACTATATGAGCAAGTTTGATTTGTATCTATTATACTATTTCTGAATTAAGAAATCTAAATCTGAAGAGTTGTTTTTTGTTAACAGATACACAAACGGAGAAAACGGATAAACAGAAACAGAGATTTTGGTAAAATATTAACCCTCCCCTTGTCGAGGAGTTATTCATTTATATATTATTAGAAGACATTTATTTTAAGATACTACTTTTAACAAGATAACGTTGTGTTGTTTATTTTAGTAAAACTTGATCTTGACAGCATTGTCGTTATAAACTGAGCACTTGATGCGAATAACGGACTGATGGATCTTAATTGACAACGTGGATATATACTCTCTCTTTGACATTTCATTCGGCCTGTCCGTAGCAAGAAATAGTATTCCAACATTGACACATCATATTATCGTTCCTTGCTGTTCTTCAGAGACTGATTTTATTTTTTTACAACTCATTCAAATAAGTTTTTCAGGGGTATTTATTTGAAGCTGACAAAAACAACAGATAACTTATTTGACAAATTCATGATTAAGCATTATTGCCACATGGTAGAGTGTGGCTAATCTTTCTTTGTTTTCCCGAAAAGATCGACCAAACATTAAAATCGCTTCTTCCGTATATCCATTTTCATTTAAGCAGCACCCAAGAAGACTCAATGCAATGTATCGATGTGATACTTTTTTGAATAGAAATTCTCCAAACTCTTTTAGGGCAACGCATGATCCGATGTTGTCTTCTAATACGCGAAGGCATTTGAATTTCATATAACAAGCGTAAACTACAGGGTCCATAGTGACTTTGAAGGTAGATTCAGGTGTCAACAAATGTTCCAAATAAAAATTTTCCTGTATTTTCAATGCCAGCATTTCGATTTGAATGTCTTTAGTCAACATTGGAAATTCAAAAGGATACAGTTGCATAAGTATTAATGGGCGATATGGCGAAGTTAGAGCTACATTTCCTTGTGAATTAAACATAGATGAGGCTAAAATTTCAAATATTGACATGAAGTTTTCGATTCTAATTTGTGGTGTCGATACTAGATTTTCCAGTGCTGAAGTTAACAGATACAAACAGTTCCTGATGCATCCAAACGAAAAGAATACATGAGCTAGTTGTGTAACTTCTCCAACGTTAAGATTTTCTGCCTGCAACTTTGCATTTTCAATTAAATAATGAACAACATTAAATCGTTGCTGCGGTGTAAAGGACTCAGACGAAGCCTGCATGTTGTGATAAGATGTAGCGCATACAGCACGGATCTGCATGCAAGAGAAAACTCCTATGAGTGTTTCCTTTAGAAGAGGTGAGAAATTGTCTTTGTTTTTCTTAACAGATTTCAGTACCAAAGTAATGGATTTAATCGCAAGATCAGCATCGGCCTCCTCTGACCTATTAACCATGCAGTCTACAAAACGATTAATTATATCCTCTGAAACATATCTAAATATTAAAGTATCGCGAAAATCTCTTACATGATTCATATAGGTACTAAATATTCCCGGTAATCTACATAAAATGTATACGTTACTTCGAACATTTTCTATGGGTTTAAGAGAACACAAGGATTTGGAAAAATTTGGAGATGTTAAAAAGTTCTTGACTAAACAAATTAGGATATTTTTTTCATTTTCAGAATATTTTAAATGAAACAAATTACATTTTCTCATGAAGTAATTTGGGCAAAAATCGGCTTCTAAAAATTCCAACAATTTTTTAAAACAGATTTGGACATATTTAAGAACATGTTCTGGTTTCCAAGATGGTGCATCGTTTTCTTCCATTACCCAAAAAACAACTGTTTTAATAATGTAAGACGATATTATAGCGGAAAACTCCCCAAAGATCTCCTTCCTGATAGACTTTAATAAGGAATAAACGAAAAGTTGCATATAGTTCATATTTCGAACCAGAAGTCTTTCAGCTAGAACGAAAGATATCCGCCATTCTAGGTCTTCGGTAATACTTTGACGTCCACCGATTGGAACCATATAACACCCTAATGAAACTGCTTTTTCTATGAGGTGTCCTGACGGCCAATTAAATTCTCTGCTTCTATCAATCCATTCATCTGCTATTTCAGGCCATTCGTTACATTTTAGTCCTATAACACAGTCTGTGGACTCTACCCATAGTAATCTATTTGTCAGTATGTTTGGGTTGCCTGTTTTGAAATTTGTTGAACAGGAAGGACCATTGACAAACCAGCTGATTGTCATTTTATCTCCTAGAAGTTCAGTCATGCGGCTTAGTAGTCCGGCGTCGGATGCGCTACTGTACGCTTTGAAAGAGTCTCGTACAACTGAGTTGAGAAGGAATTCGTCTTCTTTCAATGCATAATTTTCATTAGTATCATTTTTTAGTATTTTCAGTTTGACATAACCAGGTGTTGTATCAGCGTTGTTCATCTTCAGAAGTTGTTGGCATTTTTCATTTGATTTTATCGGATGCCTATCAATCACATACACTGATTTCATCACAAGCATAATATCTATATCCGAATTGTTTGAAAAAAAATCTAAACCTGCAATGCCCTCTCCCACTGATCCCACAAAGTGGCACTCGGAATATAGTCCACCAGGTATTTGATTATGATGTAATTTTAAGCATGTAAACTCCATCAGTGACAATGCGTCTATAAACACTTTGTTTCCCTTTACGTTCACCTCAGATAAAATTTCGGCCAAGTGGGACAGAAAGCATGAATCTTGCAAATGGTCATCCTCGGAAGTAATACTAGTATGTTCCATTTGTTGTTTAATTGTTGTCTACCAAAAAAAATGAAAGCACATCCACTTTTTTTGTTTCAGTCTTTACTTTTCTGGAGAAGGTGCATTTCTAAAATAAATAAATAAAGAAGATGGGTGAACAAGGCGGGCGAAGTGCCTATAGTGCGACAAACATGAAGTGAAAAATAAAATCTCAATTATATAAAAATTTTCTTTGGTATTTCATCTAACATTAAAGTATGTTTTATGCTAAATCTCTACAATTTACAAAAATCTCACAAAGACTGAAATTATTTGCCTACGAAATAGCATACACACACTTAAGAGGACAAAAAGGATCATTTTCTCACACTTTAACAAAATTTTTCGATATGAGTGGGTCTTCGCTCCATTTTTTTGAAAGTTGATCCTAAAAGTTTGCATAAAAATATACATTTTTTGGTTTACAAAAACATGGAGCAAAGACCCACTATACTTTAAAAGTACACTTTTATGACAAAGCATTCGCATCTTTCCGAGAAATACTTGAAGTCCATTAAGTCAAGGGTCATATCACAAACATGATTTAAATGCCACTCTTCGTCAGGAGCTGCGTGGCGTAGTGGTTAGCGTGTTAGTCTCAAAACAATATGATACTCCGGATTTTTATTGTTAGGGGTTCGAATCAAACGAATACATTTTATTTTTTTTAATAAAAGAAATTTTCTTCCGAGATCTTTTTTCTCAGAAAAGTTTTGTTGATCATAATTTAATAAATTTCAATAATGAGAACTTTATTTTAAAGACTTAATTCATAAATTGAATATGATTTTATTAATATCGGAAGCTATAGGCATTCTGCACGCCTTGTTCACCCATCTTCTTAAATAAGCTTGGATATGGATCAAGGGAACCTTACTCAATAAAATCAAATAAATCCATCACAGCTGTTTATCATAATTTATCGATACTTTCGTAACATCTCAATTTATACAACTAAAACATATACATACATGAATGGCCCGTGGTCTGATGACTGTACATGCATCACAGTCTTTATCATATGACTAAAATACAAATGGGTTTTTTCTTCCTTTTGAATACGTTTAGAGATTTTACGTGCGCTCCAAACCAGCTAGTTACAGTTTACTTCCTGTATACTGTTCAAGTGTGCTTGATAACTTTCAAATCCCTGAATAGATAGCATGGTTTACTGGGGGTTTCTTGGCCTAGCTTGACCTTTATCTGAATCGATTCAACCATTTTATCCGTGTTTGACCAAGTTGACAAAGGTCAAAAGTGGCTGTGAAGTAGTCTTTAAGGAACAAAGCGGACTGGTAAAGCCCTTTCTACCCCTTTTTCAAATCTCAGAGTTCAAATACTAGTATACATCAATTTCACAAACACAAACAATTAAATAGTATTACAATAAACATATATATATACAAGAACAGCCCTGAATGCACTGCCCCATCCTTCAAAGCTCGTCTTGTAGTGCTTTGTGTTTATTATTATGGAGAGCATCACAAACTCAGATAATTGATGATTTAAAATAGTGTAATATATTGTAATATATCACTTTATTGTGCGGTCGTCCAGTTCTCATACTTGTTAAATCTATGTTCATCATGTGCCTGCCAGAAAAGTTGTTCGTTTACGATTTTATTGAAAATAATATGTCAGCTTATCTTGATACGATTGTAGTAATAGCTATTATCATCATATTTTACCTGTTATTGCTTCATGTAAAGTCGTAGGATTTATAATATCAGGGATAAGAGGGTGGATTTTACATTTCATGTTTGCTAGCCATCATACTTTACTCGGATCGTCACTTCCGGTTTAGTGACATATTTACTATAGTAATCTATGATTCAAGTTATGAATATTGGATCAGACTCTACATTTTAATTTGAGTTTTTGCGTATTTTGAGGCTATAAGTAGTCCTTTATTGTCAGCATTAACTTTATTATCAGTCAGCTTAATCGGAACTACATTTGTTTACGCTATCGTTGGTAGTTACGATATTCATACGCTACTTTGTTTAGTACCTATTGTACAACCTAGGAATGTTTTATAAACATTGAAGGTATCAATTTATTCGTCTAGTCAAGTTTATTTTATGTATTCTATTTCCAGTTGTTAATTTTACGCTGTTATATTGGTTACGATATTGTACGGCAGCTTGTGTGGCAAAAGTAGTTCTGTGTGGGAACTTGTGTGGGAACTCAGCTTCCCGTACAAGCTGTTGATTGGTTGATAGTTTGTACGGCATATTTTCATTGGATAATTTGAGTCATGTGACAGGGGATGGGAGGTTATATAAGCAAGCGCGTACTACGTTACGACAGAATTCAGGTAGTTGTACGGCGGCAACATTTAAAAAGATAAGGAAGAAAGCTAAGACGGTGAGATACTTATAATGTAAATTATACGTAATTAGCCTAGTTAGAAATCTCCTACCACACTGGACGACCTAAACTTATGTTTCTGAAGAATCAGCCATGTTTTCTTATGTTGTTATTTGTGTATTGCCTATATTGTTATGATAATGAGATGCTGTACGTACAATAAATGATAAGTATGACCTATCATCATCTTAAGTATTATTCCACCACGTATCTACAGAGAGAGGAGCCTGGTCTATTTTACATGAGAACAAATTAAATTGGTGCATCCTGGTAAATAGATGATTTATTTAGATGATGAAGCAATGACCTGTATACATGCTGAGGATTCAGAAATACTAGCCACCCCTTGGGTAGCTTACAATATCATCAATTCAATTCAACAGTTCAATTGTTTTAGTATTTTCAGTTTGACATAACCAGAGGCCTGTTCAACAGAGCGAACGTTTGCGAGCGTTCGCGAACATTTCTGTTGGAGGGATAAGGAATTTAGGCGAGCGCTCGCGAACGTTCGCCCTGTTGAACAGGCCTCAGGTGTTGTATCAGCGTTGTTCATCTTCAGAAGTTGTTGGCATTTTTCATTTGATTTTATCGGATGCCTATCAATCACATACACTGATTTCATCACAAGCATAATATCTATATCCGAATTGTTTGAAAAAAAAATCTAAACCTGCAATGCCCTCTCCCACTGATCCCACAAAGTGGCACTCGGAATATAGTCCACCAGGTATTTGATTATGATGTAATTTTAAGCATGTAAACTCCATCAGTGACAATGCGTCTATAAACACTTTGTTTCCATTTACGTTCACCTCAGATAAGATTTCGGCCAAGTGGGACAGAAAGCATGAATCTTGCAAATTGTCATCCTCGGAAGTAATACTAGATTTCTTTTACAAATGATTTATGCTATTTTAAACTATAAATTATTGCGCGCATTAATTCAACCGCAGATAGCATCGATGGACTAACTTACTTAGTCCTCTTCGTATATGAGCACCGAGGACCGTCATTTCTGCCTATCAGCTGACATACTAGTATTTGCTGCATCATTCCCAAGTCCATTTTTGATATTGCATATCTTTTTTCCACTAATCGCCGCCATCTCTCCGTTAGTTGCCTTCTGTTTTGCTTTCCTGATGGAAATATGGCTATCCTTGGTATATCTGATGTTTCCATTCTTGCGACATGGCCAATCCATTTCCATCGCTTTTCTTCAATTTGGTCAGATATGGCAACTGTTTGTGTTCTTTCATGCAGCTCCCCAGAATATCTTGAGTATATTCTACGGAGGCATCTTGTATGGAATGTGTCTTGCTTTTGTGTGATGTTTGTCACCTTTCAGGACATAGAGCCATAAAGGACAACTCCAATAACATTTGTTTTGAAAATGCTTAATTTGGTTTCGGTTCTGATAATTGAAGACTCTCACACGTTCCGTAGGTTTGCAAAAGTGGCATTTAGTTTTGCTACTCGATTTTCAACGTCCGTGGTTGAATCTCTATTGGCTTTGATCTTTCTGTCAAGATATATAAAATTTATTGGAGGCCAATTTTCAATCTTGTTTTTGCACTGGTGTACGTGCGCTGAATCCTCTACTCAGAGTGTTTGTGATGTGATATAAGGTCCCCATGTCTTGTTTTGTGGGCAGCCTCTTCAGCATTTTGTACTAGCTTGTCAACATAATCCCTCTGGTACCTCCATGCACATTTCTTTACTTCGTTATCTTGTAATGGGTAAATTTCTTTTAGCTGGTCTTTAAGTCTGTCTGACTTTGCAACTAGTATTTTCTTCTTTGTTTGCGTCCGATTCCCAGGTCTTAAATGATATCCATTCTTCCTTCGTTTTCTGTTCACCCCTGGTGTTTTCTTTCCTGCTTCTACGAGGGTGGTGTTGAATTGTTCAATACTGTAATCTGATTAAAATCAGATAATTTGATCAGCTCACATAGATCGCTACACATGAAAATCAGATCCTTTGATCCGCTCACACAGATTGCTAGGTGCGGTAGCGATCTATGTGAGCGGATCAAAGGATCTGATTTTAATCAGATTGTTCAATACTGAGTTATTAACTTTTTTTAGGATGATAAATCGGTTTTAAGCTCTGGATGAAATGATTTCATGACTTTGGGGTCTTTGAGTTTGCACACATCCACTTGAGGTGATCGTTGTAGGGCTGGGACGATACAACTTTTTCTATATCGATACGTATCCCGATATTTGAGCCACGATACGATATGTATCACGATATGTTTAATTGGTTATAACTTCTTTTTTTATATTGAAATGAACAAAACATTTCTTCGCAAATAAGAATAAATTATTCAAAGAAATTGTATATCTGTTGTAAAACTTAATTATTTTGCACAAGTGATCTTAATTATTGTGTATTTCATATTTATATTTAAATTAAGCATATCTATTTTAGATATTAAACCCAAAATGTTAAGTAAACAAAGAAAAACATGAGTCAGATTTTTTTGGGCGATATGTCGATATTTCTTCATACGTATCGATATGCGTATCATCCTCACATTGAATCGATATTATCGATATCTCGATATATCGTCCCAGCCCTAGATCGTTGTGCCACTTTTTTTTTTTTACATTTCTCAATTTCATTTTCAGTTTTATTAGGACAGGAGTGTTGTCACTTCCTATATCGGCCCCTTTTAATACCTTTACTTTTTTTTTAAATACTCATCCAATGTTCCTATCATCCTCTTGTTTATCAGTACATAGTCAATTTGGTTCTTTGTGTGACCATCTGGTGAAATCCATGTTAAGGAGATGGGCGAACATAGCGTGCAGAAAGCCTATAGCGTCAGATATATAAAAATCATGTTCAATTTGTGAATTTAGTATTTAGAGTAAAGTTCTCATTATTTAAACCTATGAAATTATGATAAACAAAACTTTTCCGAGGAAAATTTTCTCGGCAAAATTTATTCTTTTATTAAAAAAATTAATAGGGGTTCGAACCCTAGCAATAAAAATCCTGAGTATTATTTTCTTTCGAGACTAGCACGCTAACCACTAGACTACACAAGTCCTGATGAATAGTGGCATTTAAATCATGTTTGTGATATGACCCTTGACTTAATGGACTTCAAGTATTTCTCGAAAAGATGCGAATGTTATGTCATAAAAGTATATTTTTAAGGTATAGTGGGTCATTGCTCCATATTTTTGGTAACCAAAAAATGCATATTTTTATGCAAACTTTGAGGATTAACTTTCAAAAAGGTGGAGCGAAGACCCACTCATATCGAAAAATAGTATTATAGTATGAGAAAATGACTCTTTTTGCCCGCTTTAGTGTGTGTCTAATATTTCACAGGCAAATAATTTCACTCTTTGAGGGATTTTTGCAAATTATAGGGATTTTACATAAAGTATAATTTAATGTTAGACGAAATATCTAGGAAAATTTTTATATAATTGAAATTTAATTTTTCATCTTCATGTTTGTCACACTATAGGCTTATCGCTCGTCATGTTCACCCATCTCCTTTGTGAATGTTCTTGTGTTGGAAGATGGTTCTTCCAATAATCAACTTATTTTCTTGGCAAAAATCTAGCAATCTACCACAATTATTGCTTAAATCACACCACAACCATATTTTCCCATTATGGATTCTTTTCCTTCATTGTTGGTGCCAACTTTTGCATTTAGAACACCCAATATGAGGAGTACATATGAAATGGTGTTTCCTTCACAGCTTTCTGCAGTGTTACAGGTTTCGGTTATTTAAAGGTGTCGAAGACTCGACTTTCGCCACTGCCACACAGCTGTCGTAGCATTTCCAAGGTCACCAAAACGATTTTTGCTGGCAGAAATCGAGACGAATTAAGTCGATAGGAATTAAGTCGAAGTTTAAATGGTGAATCCCGTGACCCCAAAAAAAAAAAAAAACTTCTCGAGACCCTCACCAGCATTTGACCCCAGGATTGATGGAAGGGCGTAACACCTGAACTGTTGCTTTCTTCAAACTGTTGAATTGATGCGCGCAATAATTCAATTCAATTAAAGTAATATGAGCTGCAAATTTGATGTCAGAAATTTTTGTTGCAAAATTGTTATTAACTATTTCAATGACAGAAAAAAGAATGTTTATTAATTAACTTCTGTTGTTCATATTTGCGATGGAGGAACTATTTATAAGCTTTGATTGAAGCAAAATTACATTATTGTCGTCCTGTACAATATTGATTTCTTATATAATACTATATATTTGATTGTAAAGAATCCTTTATTCTGACACAGTTTGATACTTTATTTCTGTCTAATTGATCGTAAAGGTTTAAATTACTTACAAATTTATCATAATAACACATTTTAACAGCAAAATAAAATTCTCAAAAATGCAGCTCATATTGCTTTAACTAAGAATTTTTACCCAGGATGAAAACCGAACGTTAAACGTTGAGACCAACGGTGTAGGATTAGACCTCATCCAGTTGAAAAGTGTTTGTCGAATTTGTGACCATTAAACCGGGTCCAAATTAAACAGCATTTAAATGAATAATAATGAATTGACTACAATAGGAAACGCCTGATGACCTTTTCTTTGTTTCTGTTTTGTCTTTTTGTTTGTCAAGGAATTTTTGCTCTGTTGCCCCCCCCCCCCCTCTACCACCCCACTGAAATTTCTTCCTGCATAACTATTCGCTGAATTTATTTTTATTCTTCAGATAAACATAAATGCTCTAATGTGTTCAATTCGAAATCAACGATTTGTTCTAAATTTGTAGCAAGTGGAAGGTCTCGAATTTTCTAAAAATCGATCACAAAAAAATATTAAAATACACATTTTTTTCTTTTCTGAACTGCAAAAAATTCTTCAATATGCAATCACGTTTTTACTATTTTTCACTTTATAATAATAATTGAATCTGTTGAAGATGACTTTACTGAAAACATTATTTTTGAAAAATATAACTTTTCAGTGAACTTTGGAAATTGAGAAATATATTGTCCCAGAGCGGGGGATTGTCCTTGCCTTGTACGTCCTCTTTCTTTATGTCAGTCTGTAATAAAAACCATATTATGTTATTAATTTTTTTTTAAAATTGAAATACAAGTCAACAAAACTATACTGATGGCTAACTATATCTTAATTATAAAAAAAAAAAACAGACTACGGTAGCACGCTTGATATTACAGTAGTAAGAATTTCTTCCAAAAATGTTCAGGAGCAAAGGTCGATATTGGCCGAAAAAAGCCACATTTCTTAAAACAGACAGAATTCATATCCCATTGAAGTATTTATTTCTCCAAAACTACCAATCAATATTTTTTAGGATTATAGTTTCGGCAATTATGAACAAAACTTAACATACAGTACATACAAGTAAACATCGATAAAGACAACAGGCCTTGTCTGAGATACTGTTATCAAATGGTTTTTAAACTTCAACCTAAGTTTGGTTTTATCAGTGGAATATAGGACGTTCCCTATTTCGCGTGCTAGGACGCCCATTTCCTACAAATAGTCCAAGCTGCAACTACAGTCCACACTTTGACTTACCCAAGTTTCCTACAAAATCACATCAAAAAATGAGTACGAAAGAAGGAAGCTTGCCCACTGCTACAGAGGGACACAGCACGTTTGATTTCGACGGGATATTCCGTGACGTAAACAATCCCGAAACTCGTAAGAGACTTTACGCAGCTCAGAAACTGATCACTGACGGAAAGTGGGAAGAATCGAAAGTTAAATTCAAGGAGTTAATCAATGATACTACGGACAAGCACGATAAAAGAAATTTAGAGCTGATTCTAAAAGAAGTTGAAACATACCAGGAGCGTCATATAACTGACGACGTCAAAGCTTCGGACGGAATTGACTGGGACGCAATTAGTGAGAGAACGCCAAAAATGTATTTTGAGAAATGGGACGAACTTCCCCAGAGTGTTTTCCTCCTAAAAAGTTGGCAGCAACATAATGGAATGTTACGTGCGCTTGTAGGACGGCGTATCTTGTCGCATCAGTGGATTGCAAGCAAAATCCGCGAGCTGCACTGTAGTCACATCAGAGCCAGTATGATTCTCGGACTAATGTTTGACCAGCGCGTTCAAGACGACGGCTTCGTGGTGTACTACAAAGAGCTCACACCTAGCGAGAAAAAGTACATAATGCACGACATTGTTCAAAACCGCATCAAACATATGGAAATCATCTTCCCATACCCCGTCCTGCAGACGGCTTATAAGGAGGAAATTCATTGCCCGGACGAAGGATGGGAAATCGACGAGACTCTTGCTCTTCAGCTTGGGGAGGGGGAGGTTTTTCTCCGCGAATACTCTGTGCAATTCCTTCAGTCTCTTGGAAAGGAAGACTTGACGTTATACGACCCCGCGTGCTCAACTGGTCAGTTCCTGTGGACAATGAAGCAAGCTCTACCAAAAAGTCACACTGTGGGCCAAGACATCAGTCAACATATGGTTAACTTTGCCAAAAAACGTGTGGATGAAATTTACTGTGGGAATGCCGTTGAACCGAAAATAACCGACGGAACCGCAGATGTAGTGTTTGTGAGGTTCATAAATTCCGAGGTCCTAAAAGCAGCGGATGCAAGAAAAATGATCCACCCACTACTAAGAAGTTTGAAAAAGGGCGGTTACATCGTTATATTTGGACACACCCCTGTATTAGTGTCCGCTGCCGATTTGTTAATGGATATTGGACTGAAAATTGACCGATGCATTGGCGGCGATCCTAAATGGGACGGTGTTTTCCAGTATTACGTGTGTCATAAAGTATAACAACAATCTCTTCAAGAGATTGTACAAAAATGTTTCTGTTTTGCGATTTTAATATTTCATACATAATCTAGTCCAAAATATAATTTCTCTCTCGTCAGGCCCGTGGGAAGCAAATTCAGTTCGGGGGGGGGGGGGGGGGGGCACAGCCATACATTTTCAATTGACAGTTGAGGGGGCACTACCAAAAATTTCCTGACAAGCAAAAAAAAAGGGGGGGGGGGAAGGTCATCAGACGATTTTATTGAGGGGGCACAAGCATATAGTATCTATGTTTACTATAGTAATCTATATATCGGCAAAATTGTTCGGAGGGGGGGCACGGCCCCCCCGTGCCCCCCCCCCATTCCTATGGCCATGCTCGTAATGTCTCATCAAAATATATAGGGTTTGGTGAATTCATGCGTATGCAAAAGAGCATGTGCTTGTAAGTTATCAAACCTAACTATGAAAACAAAATGGGCACTTATTACCATATACCTCATGCTACAAAACATAAATGTGAAAATAAAGTATGCATTGTTTTAACTTTTTCTATGTAAACTTGAATCAGTTCCTTTCATTGATATTTCCATGTGTATCTGCTGTGTACATTTTGTATATTGTACATTATATGTAAAATATAGTAAAAATATAAACCATTCAATTTCAGACCCTTCTTTATTTATAAACCGTGGTAGCATGGAATGATGTGCAGACTTCTTTTATGGCTGGGATTTTGGAAGAAGAATTTCAATACAAATTTCATCTATCCGTTAAGTTCCCAAATCAAACAGAAATCTATACAGAAAATGTCTGTGTCTGAACATTATCAGGTTTTACACAAGTTTCAGTAGAGCTACAGTTCCTTCAGTGTTCTTGTGCCTGTTTTCTGTTCAGTCCTCTTCCTCATCTTTTTTCAGAGATCCAAACACTTCTGTAGGAACACTTTTAACCTCCATTTCTGAATAAGAAGAAATATGTAAAGATGAATTGTTTTCTTATTCATCATAAACAACTTTTTGCCAAAATACTCGTAGTAGGACAAATTCTGTCAAAGTGAACACAATCATGGCAAGTACATGCTTACAATGAAGATAAGACATGTTTCAAAATAGGTAAGTTGTAAAAGCATTGTAAAATTCTTTCAGTAAATAGATAAGTATATGACAAAGCAATATTGGCTGTTCTGGCATGGAGCTTAGCAGTAACTAAGATTATCTCAGAACAGCTTAAAAGCACTGGTAATCATAATGTACTGTAAACCAATGATTATTGTTTGTGATTTGTCAGTTTGCAATCTATCCACAGCAACTAATTTTCGTGACTGAGGAAAATTCTACATAAATATACAATGAAATAAATTGAAGTTCGCATTGAGAAATATTTGCATATAAAAGAAGGTCGCAAAACTTAGTGATATTTCTCACGTGTGAATAAAAGCTGGTTTTCAGTAATTTATACATCCCCAAAGAAAGCTTGAATGTAAGAGTCCACCACCATCAAATTTTATAGGGGTGTCAAACAATCAACTTCACACAAAATACTTTGTTTCCCCTTAGTATAATACATAAATCTTACAACTTTTTATGGCAAAATATGTTTGGTCCACTTAAAACGGACCTTTGATTCTTATCACTGTACTTTGGGTAATCAAAAGTTGCATTCAATTACTAAAATCTCTCAGCTGTTTTGAACAAGTACTACATTCCCAAAGCATTATTATTCCTACATAATCAAAAGGAACAGACTTATGGACTGTAGCTCTAGTGTTTCAGCCTACCTTCAACTTGAGCTTCCTCATCACTAGAGAAATCGTCGTCAATATCAATAGCGTCAGGGTTAGCAGTTTTTGTCAACTCTCCCAGCTCCTCCTGTGTATTGTCACTCCTATAAAGATGTCAAATTTTGAATGTTCCAAAAATAATCATAATTGATGATTTTATGAAAGAGGTAAAAAAAGAATTAAATTATAATTAAGTATAAATGTACATTTTCTTACAAAAAGAAACTGAGTTTACTTTTAGCAGCAAATTATTTTTAATAGGTGAGTTTTCTGTATACAGGGTTATTTTCGCCCCTTGTTATTTTAGCCCTTTCATACTTGCAAACAATTTTGCCCCGTTTTTAATTTGGCACAGTCACAGATTTGTTTAAGAAATTATATACAGATGAACTTTGGTATCTCGAATACGGATATCTCAAACGAACATGGATATCTTGAATACCATGGATACGTCGAAGTCATTTTGAGGTCCCAACTGCTTATTCCTTAAGTATTTTACCCTGGATATCTTGAATCCTTGAAGTATTTTCTCGGTCCCTTCCAATTTGAGATAATGAGGTTTGACTGTACTTTTTTCTTTGAATTCGCCCATCTTAAATTTGCCCAATTGTGTCTAGGATGAAAGGGGCAAAAATTTCCCTGTATACAATATTAGCTGTAGCCTGTACAGCTTACCTGACAAACAGAATGCCTTTATCTGGCTTAGCCTGGTCTTTAACAGATTCCTCTGCCAGCTGTCTGGCTCTCTCTTCCAGCTTCTGCATGTTGTCTTTCTCACCAGCCTCTCCTGGTTTTATAAAATCAAGTATCAATCAATTATTGAAGAATTCTGACTTTACAATTAGAATACATGGAATTAAATCTTGAATTTTGTCATTTTTAAGTAAATTAATAAAATTGCAGTAGTAAGAACATAACACTATAATATGTTCAGAAAATATGATCTGAATCTTAGCTTCTCTGAGAAATCACATTTTCTAAAAAATTTTCATACCAGCATTATCTCCCTTTCCACCTGATGCTGCCAACATTTGGGCTGACATGAAGTTGACCTGTGTGTTGTATATAGCCTGTACTGAGCGTTTGATTCTCAGCATTTCCCTGACTGTGTCCTCATTGCCATGTTTAATCTCAAACTCCTTCCAAACTTGCCAGAAATTTGGTGCCACCTAAAAGTGTGAATGGACATTGTAACTTACATACATGTAGTTCACATTTATTCCATCAACATAAAGATATCAATTTCATATACCAGTAATACCTAAATAACAACTACAAACATTTGAAATTTTTGACTGAGAAATGCACCTGATGCATAGTTAATCTGATACAAGGACAACAAAACAAATCTCATTGAAAATGTTATATTCATGGCTTTCAAATCCTTATCTTTGCCTCCTGTGCAAGTAATTTTTTTTTTCAACAAAACTGCAACAAAAAAAAGTGGTACAGTATTTACTGACCCTTGGATCAGATATCTGTGATGCGTGGGAATACACTGCCCTTGCTCGGTCAATTTCCCCGAGTTTTCTTTCCAGATCAGCAAACCGCAAGCACATCCCTCTGTCAAAATAGACAGGAAGGGATTTTACATAAAACAAAAGTACATCTTACATACAAAAATTTTTACAGAAAAGAAAGTTAAAATCTGTGGACTGAAATATACTAAGAGAATCAAACATCGGAAGTGTATGTCTATAATATTATTATTGAAAAAGACAAATTTACATAGATGTTTGTACCTGGCCTGGTCATCCGGCAAAACTTCAATTGCTTTCTCATATATAGGTCTGGTGTATGTGACACCATAAATCTCTGCAGCTCGTTTGATATAAACATTAAACATCTACAAAGGGCAGTCATGGTACAATTAAAACCAACAGCATTTCATATTAATTCATAAAAGGTACATCAAGAATCCAGTGTTTTGTCAGAACATGGTAAAATTTACAGCTTCATATCTGTTGCAGATATAATAGCATATTAAATTTATAAATATGTAATTCATCAATTGTCAATTCATCGTCTGTTATGATACAGATGTTTACCTCATTTTGTTCCTCTGGGAGTACAGCTTTCGTTGCTCTGTCATAAACAGCCATAGCATGTCTAGCAAGTCCGTGTTCCTCCTCCAACTTGGCATACAGCAAGAAGAAACCTACAAGGGAGTGATTTTGTTGTTTATGATTCATGTATCATTATACAACAAGAAGAAACCTACAAGGGAGTGATTTTGTTGTTCATGATTCATGTATCATTATACAACAAGAAGAAACCTACAAGGGAGTGATTTTGTTGTTTATGATTCATGTATCATTATACAACAAGAAGAAACCTACAAGGGAGTGATTTTGTTGTTTATGATTCATGTATCATTATACAACAAGAAGAAACCTACAAGGGAGTGATTTTGTTGTTTATGATTCATGTATCATTATACAACAAGAAGAAACCTACAAGGGAGTGATTTTGTTGTTAATGATTCATGTACATTGTATCAGCCATAGCATGTCTATGGCTATAGATTCATGTATCATTATGAAAGGAAAAACTTCCTCACATTTAAAAATGAGCCTGGATGGTCACCTGAGCATCATGAGTTTCTCAGGCCATCAGTGATGATTCTGTGAATTGGCCAAAATATCTGAAATAGTTTGGTGGTGGAAAAGCTCACGAAATATGGGCTTTAGAAAGCCCAGAAAAGGTTTAAATGAGTGACAAAAATTGAATTGTGACAGTTTGTTCAAACAACTTTTACATCCAGACCTGGCTGAATAAACCACCACACCATTGTAAGGAAGTCTGACTCATGCCTATGTTAAGGTTGCCTTACTTGGAGATAAAAGCAAACGTCTGGATGATGCAGACTAGATCAAAATATGGACTAAACAACTTGAATTTTTTACCCGGATAAAAACTGAAATGGATATCTGCAAAAATAGAAAGTATCAAAATATCAGAAAACACTCGTAAATATCAGATTCTTGGATTCAGATTAGCTGAATTCCGCTAAATATCAGAACAGAATCATCACTGGGCCATGACCAATTAAGCTCCAATGTGAGTTCTGAAATGAATTTTAAGGATTATGCAGACTTTTATTTCAATTATTATATTCATAAAAATTGTTTCTTAGATACAGGGGTAAAGAAGAATTTCAAAGATTAAATGCGTTTTAATAAATGATCAACTTTGGCATTGGCATACCGATATTGACTTTTTAATGACTAATGTTACTCTGGCTACTTATTGATGATTATATTGAATATAATTTTATTCTAGTTTTAATGCACTATTTGAATGGATAAAAATTTTACTTTATATCCTATAAACTGTATTGTTTATGTCACAAAGACTTGTGTTAAAAAAAAATTGATCCCCCTGATGTCACATTTAAAATTTTGTACAATTTGAAGATTTTTTTTTAGTACAATCATCTTCTTTTCTACACTTAATGATCAAAAATTAAATGAAAAGGAAAGAATTTAAAAGATATTCAATTAATACGGTATAAACTCAGTTGGAGCACTTTATGCTTTTTCATAAACCGCCTAGTGTTTTATGAAGCATAAACTGCCCCAAAAATGTTTAAAGCATATAAATTGGGTAGCTATTTAAAAATTCTTTCCTTAAAATATCACTACAGTATTACTTACTCTTTGCAAACTTGGGAGGACAGTTTTCTAAGCACTGTTCAAAAAGATCCCTGGATCTCTCTAACTTTGAACCACCCTGGAATTGACGAGTAAACAAGGGTTACCCCATAAACTGTTACAGCATGTGCAAGAAATATAAATGTTATAAAGGAAAACAATATTAAATTATTGACATGTAATTTGAATATCCATGTATTTAGTTGATACTTACATATCTCTCCATAAACTTTGTTAAGTATGTATTCCATATATCAAACACATTTGGCCACTTGAATAGTGCTATTCCCTTTTCATAGGCCTGGATAAAAATGTAAAAAAAAAATGTCAAAAATTATATTTATCGCATTGTAGCTATACATACAGTAATACATACAAGTATTACATTGATATACATTAAAAAGATTTTTTCAGCATTTCTACAAATTACAACAAATATTTATAGATCTCAGAAATTCCTATAATTTTATTTCAACTTTAAAATGATAGGAGAATGGGCATAAACAAGTTAATGTTAAATGTTTGTGATAAATACTGGTTCAAGAACAGAAATTTTCCTACCTTGAAGGCCTCCTCAAAGTAGTTATTTTCCTCCAGGAAGAGGCCATAGTTCATGATGATTTGTGGCGTGGCAATCCTCAAATCAATGATCTTATCATACACTGACTTACAGGTCTACAATATCAACAAGCATAATTAAAACATTTTATTTAAAATTATGAATACATGAGTATTTCACAAAACTCTCCTAGTATTAATTAACACAAGACATCAAAAAACATACCTTAAATGTTCCAAAACTTTCCTCCAAGTCTGCATACAGTGACCATACTTTTAGAGACTTGTGAACTCTGCTTTGAACTGTTTCAGTCTGAAATAATGGACACACGTGTAATTTTACCGTCAGTCCATGTGATATGCAGAAGAAGGCATGCACATAGGTAGGTACATGCATGTATTATTGCATTAGAAAGACTGACATATACATGTACATACATGCTACTTATTTAATGTATACAAAGAAATGTATAAAAATTATTCCTGAAGTGAATAATGAGTAACCTTATACCTCGTCATGGTATGACACTTTTCTGGGCGGTGGAGCAGTGGCTCTCTGCATTAATTTTAAGGCTTCCTCATTGTTTCTAAAATAAAAGATTTTGATTTTAAACATAATAGTTACACTTTTCCTCTTGTATTTCATAATTATTTAATTCTGGTTGTAACGCGGTATTTAATTGAATAAAAAAAAAACTTAATATCGTAAAAATTGGGCTGCATATGTCACAATGACTTGCGCCAAAAACGTTATATTTAAATTTTGCACAATTTGAAGTCATTTTTTAAGGGCAATCATCTTACACTTTTTCTTACACTAAATGAATGAAAACTAAATTATAAGGAATGAATTTAACAGCTACCCAATTTATATGGATAACCTGGGATGAAACAGTTTACAGTTTTTCATAAACCACTTCGCGGCTTATAAAGCGTAAACTGCCCCAGCCCAGTTTATACCGTAGGAATTGGGTAACCATAATTTTCATTCCTAAAAAAAACAAATAATTATGTTTATGTTACTATACATAATTTAAGAAATGATAAATCAAAGAAAAGAGAAACTAACTCATGCCGTATCTCCATCTCTGCCCATTCACACCAAACAGAGGCTAGGTCATCCACATGTTTGTATGGCACTCTCACTGCTTTGTCAAATATAACTCTTGCCTGAAAGGGATTTACTTCTTATATGAACAGAAAAACAGCAAATGAAACTATAGAGTTGTCCTGATAGGACCTACATTGTATATTCCACTTGAGGACAAAATCTTAGTAAACATCTCATTTAACTATCCACAGATGCACTGCATGCTTAGATTAATGCCCCTTCATATATGATAAGTCAAAAGGTGATTTTAACATTGCATCTACCTACTTGCAGATGGACAGACATATGGACAAACAAAGTGATTCCAGTACACCCTTCAACAATTTTGTTGTTTGCTTTAAAAAATACAAATGGTTAATTTGGTTGAAAAACTTACATCTTCTATTTGTCCAGCTTTCTCATAGAATTTAGCAAATTCTACCCACAAGGTGTTTGGTTTTCCTGATGCAAGTTTGGGGTCCACAGTCTGAACAGCTTCTGTATATGTGTTAATTATCTGTAACAGAATAATATTTAAGTTAATAAATTATACATGAATTAATATACATGAACACTATGTTATAGTTTTACATTCTGAAAATAAAAGATGAAAATACAATGTATTTTGTTTTTAAAAAAGCAAACTATTCAGTGTTGCAAAGTGTTGACATTCTGTAAATCATAACTGTGAGAATTTTTTATTGTGGGAACTTTTCATAAATTCTGTTGAGTCAGTAATTAAAACAAAGCTACCATCTGATGAAAGTACAGTGAGTCCTCAGAAATATACAGCATGTGATTTACACATCAATATATACCTCTCTTGGCTTTCCCTCAAAGAGTTTTACTCTCTTGTGCCATTCATGGACATTATGTGGGTTTTGTCTCAGCAGAACACTGAAAATTGTAAAGTATATTTCATTAATTTTTTAGATAATAATTAATATATAAATATTTTAATAGAATATCAAGAGGTTAATTTTTCAAAAATCAAAATGAAATCTCATTTACCTGTTTAACAGAAGTGGTCTTCTCTCCATTAGATTTTCTAGCCTTGCTAACCTGAGTTCTAGCTCTAAATCATCTGTAAGAAACAACATATTCAAAGGAAATTATAATTTTTTTTCAGATTTCAATCTCATAATTTTGGTTAAAATCAACAAAAAAAAAAAATAACATAGAGCAAATTATTCTGATGCATAAGAGAACTACTCATTACAAAACAAAAATGTCACAACACATTAAAAAGGGGCTTTGTTTTATATATTTATTTTGTATATTGCCATATTTAGAAAAAATTTCCTGGTAGCCATTCATACTGACCCTCTTCAGTAGCACCTGTCTCCTCCATACTCTCCATCTTAGAACTAATCATGTTCTTCTCAAACTGAGCATAAGCATCAAAAACTTGAGTAAAATCTCTGACAGTGATGACAGTAAGAATGGCTTCTTCATAAATATCCCTGGCCTGCAAACACAAACAATATCAAATGTTAAAAAAGTACAGTGTTTGTTCGTACCAGATTTTCATCCTACTATTAATCTTATGGTTTCTTTTTAAAAGCCCAGACTTTGGATAACTTGTCTACAAAGTAGACTAAAGAGCTAATCATTATTATACTTGAATCTATATTTTCAAATTACAAATAGATATATTTCAAAGTAAAAATTACATAGTAGATATTATTATGCCTTGCAATTCAACAGACTTACTCTTTCAAAATGGCCGCCTCTAATGTAGTAATCAGCCATGGAGTTCCATAGAACCCCTATCTGGTCTGTGTATCGCTTCAGTCCCTGACGTATGATTGGTTCAATCTTCAGTGAAGTCACTTTGTCAGGGTTTTTGGCAACAAGGTCACAAAGCTCATTCCATAGCTAGAGGAAATCAGATAATACTCAAAATTCAGCATAACTGTATTTTCTAATTCTATAGCCACAGAAAATAAATGTATCTCAGAGAGGAGATAATATTTCAAATATAAAGATTTTCTGGTTTTTCCACATCAACAGGCATTAGACTGAAATAATAAAGTGCAGTGTTCCAGAGATCTGTGTAAGCGGAGCTTACCTGATGTTTAGACTTGCCCTCCTTAGAAACAAACACATCATCATTGATAATATCCACGAGTCTATTGGCCGCTTCATCTAACCAGCCTATCTTCATCAAGTACTCAATGTAATCTTCTGTGTTCTCCTTCTGAAGCTTATTTTTTCAAAATTAAAAATAAATGTAAATCAATTTTTAGATCTAATACTACTCCTTATACAAATTTGTCAAACACTTTACAAATCACATTAGAGCACTTTTTATAAAATTAACCATTAAAATTACCATGAAGATTTCTTCATTAAAAAAAAAACAAAAAACTTTTTCAAAGTAGAATTAAAAGAAAACAAAAATTATTCTTTAAACACATACAAAAAAATGTATATAAGCATTTTAAATATTGTATAAATTGAATTGCGACCAAACCTTTAGATGTCTCCTGTACACTCTAACAGCTGTCTCTGGCAGGTCATACATTCGGACAAACTTAAGGTAGAGGGGCCAGATTCTGTGATGCTGGGTGATAGGAAGAGCCCGGAGCGCTCTGTCAAAGGTCCGCCTTGTTTTTATTATTCTACTGTTGTCCACTAAAAACTTGCAGTAGTCAATCCAAATTCTAGGCATCTAAATTCAGTATAGATATTCATGTACATGTAAGAATAAATGTAGAGAAATGACATACCTTTTACTGCTCAAATTGTAGTACATGTATTTGCTTATTGATGGTATACAAATGTCATGTAGTAACTTAATTCTGAAAAGACTTTAAAGGCAGTTTTTTGGTTAACTGCATAATTGTACTTTAATTAATTTGAAGTCAAGTTTCACCTACCTTGTGCATGAAAACAAGAGCCCTCTCATGAGCATTAATTACATCTTCAACTGCAGGATCATTAATGCAGCGGCCTTTCACTTGTCTCCGTCGCAGTTTTAAGTAGTTGTACCATAATTTATAACTGTTGGAAATCAAAATGTAAGATATGTGATAGATACTATATTGGCTTACATGTATCATAGATATATGGTTTTATTACATTTTCAACAGTTTTATTTACTGAATAAAAGGGATATTCTGACATAGTGTGAAAGGATATCAAAATGGTATTCTCACAGAGTGAGAATACCAGAAGTGAGGGTAAACTTATGATTTTCCTTCTCTTCATGAAGAGAGTTTTTAAAAAAAAATCCCTGGCCTGTTATAAGACAGAGTTAATGAGCCATCCTGACAGAGACTAATAGTTATACTGCCAAAGTTTTCCAAATATGTCGTTAAAAATCCATCTTTACAACGTTTTTCAATATCACAATCGCTTAGCTATGACGTCTCAACCATTACGTCAAAGCCTATGACACTGTGTTACAAAAAGACAGAGTCAAAGGGAAAATCAAAGAAAATGTAATAAACAGAAAATTCAATGTTTTGTAGATGAATATGGAATTTATTTCACTCGTGAGACAGGATTTTTTTTTATATTTTCACTTGATCGTGCTTTGCACTCATGAAAATATAAAAAAAATCCTGTCCCACTTGTGAAATATTCCATATTCATCTACATAACATTGAATATCCTCTATATACTAGTATCTGCTTGTTAAAAATAAACAACAGACAAAAAAAAAACATAATTTCGGCTTAGATGAGCTAAAAAGCAGAATACCATCATATATGTTCACAACTTTGGAACTTCTAAGTTTTTATTTATCATATCAAAAACTCCTCAAGTGTATGATTTTACCAAAAAGAATCATGCTTAATAATGCTAAATAAATACAAATTTAATAGATGAGTTAAGGCACTAGAGAAAATGCAACAAACCAGACTTTGATTATAACATCTTTAATCCCATGCTGATGCATCATGTACTCTACCAAATTTGACTACAAATAGGTGGGGGTAGATGTTTGCATTTTGGTTACAAGTTGACATTATGGTTTCAAGTTAGTGAGAGTATGAGTGAGTCAATCTTTTTAAAAGCTAGCTGGAAACCTGTAGCTCGCTAGTCTGTATAAGTCTTATAAGCTCTTGCTTTGTCAAATCATTACTTTCATATCCCTTGCATTTAAGAAAAATATTATTATAAATATATCTGACATACAACAAGTGTGTAGCTTGTGCAATTTATTTGGCTGCAGTCATGTACACACGTGGTTTGAAATACCCCCAACTGTATGGGGCTACAAATGTGACCATAATTAATATATATCTGACGTGTTATCAAAAACAAAATGCTATTGGAAGCTTATAAAATTACCTTTCTATCAATACTTAATATGCCATGTTTCATCTACCACCAACGCTATGACACAGATGAGAAATATCATGCAACATTTCTACACTGGCATTGTCTTCGATAAGGATAGAAAGTTAATGAATTAAATTATTATTTTTTAATTAACGCATTATTTTTACCTCTTGATTTTTTGTATGTAATAAGTATAGACCTTGCTGTTAATGACTGGTTGGTTGTAACGTGTGCATGCGTCATGCGAGGTACGACGGTAAGGTAAACTACCAAGAGTCACGATTTGTGGGGTATTTCAGAATACCCTAAATGACTGTATTCATTACCCATATCTGAAATTCCATTGCTCATTTCTTTGAAAATTATATTTGGAAATACCTGCCAGGGAGTTCTTTGAGTGACCTTTCATATATCAAATTAACTGTGGTCCTTGGTGCTTCTTTTTTAAATTCCAAATATCTCAACCATGACTTCACAGAGTATGGATTGCGAAGGATTTCTTCTTCGAAGGGCAAATCATCCTCTTCCTGTCAAATTAAAGAATAAACATTATATTTCTATCCAAAACAAAATTAAATTTTTTTTTAGTGCCTATTCCGAAATTAGACAATTTTCAATGGCATGTAGTCACCAAAAAACTTACAAAAAATATTTCACTCTGTTTCTGTTCCATGGTTTCTCTTGATTCGGGCATTTCGATAGTCATTTAGAGTCGTTTCTTTTTCAGGCAACTGTTATCCATGAGCGCAGACATATTGGATCGCTTGGCAAACGTAAGTAGGGGTGGTAGGCATCCCATCACCTCTTCAATTCTTTCAAATTAAAAAAGGAACATGTCTTGAAATGAGCAGATTTAGGAAATATATGTTAACTTTGAAATTATTACGTTTTTGGGGAAAATAAACTTTTTCATGCTAGCACACACGCATGAAAACATACATAGAATTCTAAAATACCACCCCCATTTTCATTGAAGTGGAATAATCTAATAGGAAATCTCGCCTGTGCCCTCGGAATCATTATGTACGCGAGACTTTATGTTTACTGAGATTTCCCTCCACCTGAAAGACAGTGTTTTGAAAGGGGTCATGTTCTGGTGTATATTAAGTGAGTATATAATTTATTATATGTATTATCAGGATTGGGTATTTTTTGCTTAATAACTTTTTCACATATATGTATATTCTTCAACTTATCGATGTGTATTTTGTTACTGTTATAGACAAGTGTTTTGAACTGAGGACACTGTTGCTGCAGTGTTTCACAGTGTTACTGTTATCATATATATATATACTACTACTGAGAAAGAAAAATAATTATTTTAAAAATAACAATGCTACAAACTGCGTTTTTGTTGACCTTGAAGAATTTTTATATCTAAAAGTAAGTCACTTATTTTACAACAGTATTCATTTTATGGCATAATATTTTATGTTAACTTATTTTGAGATAAAAAATTATATTTAACTTTTTGCTCTGTATAATCTCTGTATAAACGATATATATATAATATACATATTATATACTAATTACCTCCATCATTTTTCTTAGCAAGTACCCCTGCACATTGTCATTGGATATATATAATTTATCAATCTTTGAGTGCATATGAATTATGTGAACCGGTCTTTGAAATGGAGATGAAAAAAATGCTTTTAAAAAATTGAAATGAAAGGATAGGTCAAAGAGCTGTGGGTTTTTTTTTTCATTTTGTTTTATTGTATTTCTTCTTTTGAGAATTAGTTATTAACAACTGATTGCCATTTGATTATTCTTTTTTTTTTTCAATGATAATCATTTTGTTTAATATCTTCAGTAATTTTCCAGTTTAATTATATTTGGAGGAATGAAAAAATAGATAGATGAGTCAAAATATATATTTGCTCTAACTGTAAGAATTCTTAAAATTCATGTCATTTGTTATGTATATTCACTGATACGATGATTCATCAGAAGATTAATGTTGGGAAATTTGGAAATATATCACTGTGCAGTCTTCTGATTATTTAACTATAAACAGATGTATAGCTCTGAATGTAGAAAGGTTACAAAGTTTGGGAATTATAACAGAAGAATAAGGAAATACTCACTTCAAATCTATTTACTTTGCATAATTAACCTTTGTGGAAGCATTTGAGAAATATCTAAAAAGCTGGGAGAATTTGGCAAAAATTCTAGTACTTGATTTGATTAATTCCTTTTTTTTGATATTACAATGTGTATAATCTTGAACAGTCAACAGTTGTTAGATCCCATTTTTTAGTAACTTGATAGTTTATGCAATTTACAGTTGGGGAAGAAATAACAGTATTATAGTCACGACATTAAGTATTTATTTACCAAAGACATGAATTTCATATTTAACATGTTGGTTTCCTCATTTATACCCTGCTGAAATGGACATTTATTTCAAACTTACCTTCCCTGACTGCAACTTTATACCAAGCATATCTGACTATGGACCAGATTTTGTCACTATCTCCACTTTTACATGCACAAGCAAAGTTTTTCTCACATGCCCACAAATTACAATTAATTGATACAAACTTTTTCTTCCAGTAAATTAATGACAATTTTTCCAAAAGATTTTTCCCATTTAGTTATTGTAAAAGTGAAATGTAAGCATTTTGAAAATTCTTGTGAAAATCACTGTTATAGAGTTGACCTACAAAATAATATGATGGATACATAAGGTGAATGCAGTATAGTTGGTCTATGTAGATCCATGATTTAAAAATTTTCTTATGAACAAATTAGAATTTTAATTAACAACTTGTCAGTTTTTTCCTTCAACCTGTGGAAGGTTCCCTGCAACTTGTCACAGTCATGATTCATTGCATGGGGTAACTGAAGTTAACAATTGTTCTTAAATCAAAGAGTAACTGAATGATGTATGAAAAAATCTTGTGAAACAATCAATAGAAATATTTATTTTGATATATTTTGATATATCAGATAGTACATTCAGCTGAACTTCTCAAACACAGAGATCTTGAATACCATGAGATATGTCGAAGCAATTTGGAAGTCCCAAGCACTTTTTCATTAGATATTTTACCCTCAATATTTGGAACCCTTGGATATCTCATAGTTTTTTCTTGGTCCCATCATGTTCGAGATAATAAGGTTTGACTGTAAGAATGGATCATAATCATGCAGATGGCTAAAGAAATCCGGTACTTACTGTATATTTATTGCTTCAGTGCACATGGTATTCTACTCTGACTCTTGCTAGCTTCTTTCTTCCCTGATTAATTCAATTCAGTAATAAATTAGACTTGTCTGTCCTTGCTTTCTGTGTTTCATTCTTGCTTCAGCAGCCCAATGCAGTATTTGATTTCTCCACAATCTCTGGGAATGCTAGTCAATAATGATTCTAAAGGCATAGACCATAAAGAAATTGTCTGAAGAATTAACATGTATTAGAGTTGAAGGGAGCATTTTGATGGCATATTAGTCTTATTAGAAAACTGTCAGGATGATATAAGGCTGAGTTTGTCTTGGAATACACATATTACAGTTTAAATTTTTGGTACAGTATCATTTTTTAAATTCATTTTTATGCCCCCGTAATCGAAGATTTGGGGGCATATAGTTTTTGCACTGTCGTCTGTCTGTTTGTCTGCAAAAACTTTAACCTTGCCCATAACTTTTGATTGGTTAGAGCTATGGCTTTCATATTTCACATGTGTATTCCTTGTGACAAGACCTTTCTCTGGGTATCATCATATTTGACCTTGACCTTGGAGTTTGACCCACTTTTGCAAAATTTTATGAGACTTTAACCTCAGCCATAACTTTTGAACAGTTGGTGCTTGAGCTTTCAAACTTCACATGTGTATTCCTTGTGACAAGACCTTTCTTTGGATACCAACAACTTTGACCCTTTGACCTTGACCTTGCAGTTTGATTTTCTGTTGAAAAAACTTTACCCTTGGCCTTAACTTTTGAACAGTTTGGGCTAGGGATTTGGTACTTAACATGTGTATTCCTTGTGTGAAGACCTTCCTATGGATACTAACAACTTTGACCTTTTGACCTTGACCTTGGAGTTTGACCTACTTTAATTTTGAAAAAACTTTAACTTAAGTCATAACTTTTGAACAGTTAATGCTAGGATTTTCACTTCACGTGTGTATTCCTTGTGGCAAGACCATTTTTTGATATCAACATCTTTGACCTTGACCTTAGAGTTTGACCTACTTTTGAAAAACTTTAACCTTGGCCATAACTTTTAAACAGTTGGTGCTAGGGCTTTCATACTTCACATATGCATTCCTTGTGACAAGACCTCTCTTTATATACCAACAACTTTGACCCTTTGACCTTGGAATTTGGCCTACTTTTGAAAAACTTTAACTTTGGCCATAACTTTTGAACGATTGTTGCTGCAGCTTTCATATTTCACATGATTGTGTATTCCTTGTGAGAAGGTCTTTCCTTGGGGACCATTAATTTTGACCATTTGACCTTGACCTTGATACTTGACTTACTTTTGAAAAACTTTAACCTTTTCAATATCTATTCAATGGTTGCTGCTAGGTTTTTCATATTTCACAGGTATGTTGCTCAAGACAAGACCTTACTTTAGGTACCAACATATTTGATTTGCATTTGAGAAAGTTTAACCTTTGCTATAAGTTGCCATATGGGGCATCAGTGTTTCACAAAGACATCTTGTTCTTGAATAGTGTCTCTTGCTGGGTTGAATAAACATTTAAGATTGTGATGTCAGATGATCAATGCCAAATTTATGCAATTAAAAGCTATAATTATGAATATATGCCTGTTTGCTCTATCTGGATTAATGTTGTTACTTCACATGTACAAATATGTGCTCAAAATTTACTTATCACAATCGTTTATTTCCTGACCTGTGAAATTAGTATTTTACAGATCCAATAATATGATAAAAGTACTAATCCTTCACATGTAGTTTTAAAAATCATTTATTATATTAAAAAGAATTTCCCTATCAATAGTTCATTACTGTGAGGGAAATTTTTCCTCTGTCTATTTAGGCACCCATGCTCTTTCATTTCAAATAGAAAAGAATATTTAAATTTACCCATTTGATGCCTAGAAAAAGAATACCCATTTGATGCCTTTAAAATACCACATAAGTAACATTTATGTTAGAAAACTATCAGATTTATTACCTAGATTACAGAAGTTAGTCACATTAATTTTTGACATGTTTAAATATAAACCCACTATACCTTAGTCTCCTTAAAGGTATGCTTAATGCAGACCTAATAGGTGCCCTCCCCCTTAAATTTTCAGTATATACCTTTTATTAAGGTAGGATAAACAGTTTTTGATATATAATTATTTTTGGTTTTTTCCCCCGACAGGGTTTTTTAATACAGGTAAACAGATGATACATGATCAGTTCAATGAAGCATTTAAAATTTGAAATTCAAGTAAATGTGCATTATTAATTTTTTTGTGTATTATGCTGAATGACTTTTGAAAAGAAGTTATTGAATGGTGTTATTTTACTGTAAGTTGTTAACAGCTCCAAAACAGTGGCCAATGAATCACCCAGTGTGTGCACCTAAAAAATTTCACCAACTCTCTACATGCTCTAACAGCCTTTAGCAGTACACAGATCTAAGCGTGAAAATAAATATATGCTGCCTGATTACATTCATGATCAAATCAAACTGTAGTGAGACTTCATTGAATTGATAAATTGTGTTTTAACAGCTTGACTTTGAGGTAGATTTTTTTAATTTATTGTGCAATATAAATTATCTTTCCAGGAATTAAGCCTAGTACAATGTAATGACTTTGAAGAGGAATAAGTTTTGAAAAATGGATTCCCTTCCTATACAGTCCAAGGTATGCGTTTATTAAAGTGCCTTTCAAGCTTCATTTCTCTACAAAGTTAATCAAGTTTATGTAATAATTATTTGTTAAAGCACAACTTATTTATCAGTACAACTGACATTAGTTTCGAATGTTATCCATCAAATATGAACAGATGACTTCAAGTATGCCTGATTGAAGTACATGTACACCTCTCCATGTCAGTCAGTATGAAGTAGTTTTCACTTTTATTGATAGTTTTCAATGACTGACAAAATCATAAATATATTATTTAAAGATGCTTTTTTCCTAACTTAGCATTCATAATGACATTTAAATCAGGTTAACTCTTCCATAACTAAGGTTAATTTCTAATAAAGGTAATTGTAATCTTTTTAAACTTGTTTTTGTTTGTAAAATAAATATGGGAGGATTATTTGAAAGATTTTTAAATTGTCGGAGCATTTTAAACATTATCAGGAAGTTTTATATATCTGTCAGTTTTTAGCTCACCTGAGCTGAAAGCTCAAGTGAGCTTTTCTGATCACCCGTTGTCCGTCGTCCGTCCGTCTGTAAACTTTTCACATTTTCAACTTCTTCTCAAGAACCACTGGGCCAATTTTAACCAAACTTGGTACAAAGTATCCTTGGGGGAAGGGGAGTTTAAATTGTTAAAATAAAGGGCTAAGTCTCCTTAAAAGGGGAGATAATCAAGAAAAGACAAAAATAGGGTGGGGTCATAAAAAAAATCTTCTTCTCAAGAACCACTGGGCCAGAAAAGCTTAAACTTATATGAAAGCATCCTGGGATAGTGTAGATTCTAAATTGTTCAAATCATGACCCCCCGGGGTAGGGCGGGGCCACAATAGGAAATACAAGTTTTACATTGAAATATATAGAAAAAATCTTTAAAAATCTTCTTCTCAAGAACCACTGGACCAGAAAAAATGAAACTTATGTGGAAGCATCCTGGGGTAGTGTAGATTCTAAATTGTTCAAATCATGGCCCCTGGGGGTAGGGCGGGGCCACAATAGGTATTACAAGGGGGGAAATCTGGTAATGAACCGCATGGCCAAAGTTACTCAGGTGAGCGATGTGGCCCATGGGCCTCTTGTTTAAGAAGAAGTCACTAACGGGGGTAAAATAACAAAGGTAATTGCAGAAAGTTTTTCATTATTATTATTATTAATGCTAATTAGAAACAAAAACCAGGTATAGATTTTTTCCCTCTCATCTTTGAAATTACTTTGGTGATGAAAACTAATTAGATGTTATTTTTTTGCCTGCAGAAAGGCATTTCTTTTTATAAAAAAAAAAGATCAGAAGTACACACTGTAAGATCAGTATTGATGCTTATAGATAGTTATTTTTGTATAACGGTAATTATGTTGAATAACACAATATGTATATTGCATACTTACCAATAAGTTCATATAAATTAAGTAAGCTGTGCAAACTAAGAAAAAAAAAGACAGCAGAATCTTAAAAGAAAGTGATTTAAAAATTAAGAGGAACATTTCATACAAAACTTATTATTGTAATTTTGCCTCCTTTCATCAGGGGATTTTGGGGTGTTTATTTTTACTTTGTTGACCAATACAAGTACAATTTCTTTTATCATGGCACAGCTTTTTAACTGTCAATTTAATTCAAACTATATACAAATTTTGACAAAAATATGGCTGCTATGATATAAGATAGGGCTGGGTATCGGTTGAAAATTTCGTATTGTGATATATTGCAATATTTGGAACTGTATTGCGATATGTATTGCAATATTTTTAATAACAGTTAAAATGCTCTTTTCTTATTTTATTAACCTCCATTTATAAGCAGAGTGTATAAAACTTTTTATAAAAACGTTGTAACAAAAAAGTTCTAGTTGATTTCACTACAGTTTGGCAACGAAATGCAACCACACAACAGAAACCTTTACTATTATATACTGTTTGGCACGATTGAAAACATTTCTGACATCTTAAATTTCATATTTTACTTCATAAATCTAAAGCCCAATCATTTTGCCGGTATATCATCATTGGAAAAACATATTGCAATACGATATTTTTTGTTAACGAATCGCAATATACTGGAATCGATATTATTGCGCAGCTCTAATATAATGAAAATTTGAAATCAGATTGAAGCTATAACTTTGCAAAATTCATGGTCATTTCTTCTGTGTCATGGCTAGGGAGCATTGAGGTGCACAAGTCCTGAACTGGTATAAATCTGCAACTTAATTTAAAATCAGTTAAGTCGTAGAGCAATGCATTGTTGAAATCTATTAACAATTTGATTTTCCTGCTTTCTAATGCCAGGGATGTACTGAGTATGTTTTAAGGTACATTACACTATAATATGTTTTGTATTTTTATCAAGGTCACCAAGTATTATCGGGGATATGCATGTACTGTGAAATCACTCCTTTTCATGGGGGTTTAATTTTCACTATCTATGTGGTATGAAGAGACCAACAAAACATACTAAATCAAGACCTTCCTGTTACATCTAAGACGTGAATTTCGAAGACACCCGAATTTTCTCGCTATCGAGGATGCGTCCACTCATGGCTCCACGGACACATCGTTTTTAAGAATCTTGCATCTCAAATAATTTTGCTGCATCCAGTACAGAATCTTTCGTTAATGAGAACCCTGAAACGGTTGCTGATATTTGCCTGTATTTCCCCAAAGCATTCTACCAGGTAGTGAGTACTTACTCACATGGTGATAAAAATCTATACTTATAAATTAATAAATTTTGCAAATAAACTCCGAAATGTGTGCACCAGAGTTCTTAATTAATCTGCTAACAATACACTGTATACAAGATGATGTCCGTAAACTATATTTAGATTTCACTCCCATAGTAAGTAAAGTACATTAAATTAAAAGTCTACTTTCATTTTCTATAAACAGCCATGAAATAGGAAAAACGTGAGTACGGTGGCGTTTCCGGTTGGCGGATCTAAGTTACTGGCAATTTTTAATGAAACTGACAACAAGCAATCGTTTATTTATTTTATAAAACGTCATCACTGAATTATTCAATTAAAACTTGATTTAAATGATATAAAAGAAATATGTTGTAATAACCGATTAAAAAGAGAAATGTACAAATTATTTTCATCATTCACCGGTCTTAATATTGACGGAAGCTTCTAGAACATCATATAGCATCGAGCCCGATGTTTGTTTGTTTGTTTGTGTATTGTTTAACGTCCCTCTCGAGAACTTTTCACTCATATGGAGACGCCACCACTTCCCGGTGGAGGGCTGCAAATTTATACCTATACTTGGCACTTAGGGCCATTGAGCAGTGAGGGATCTCCTACTGCGACACGGGGCCTCGGTTTATACGGTCTCATCCGAAGGACCGGTCTCCACATCCCACAGTGGGATTCGAACCCGCGACGTAAGGATCAACTCTCAAACGCTCTAACCACTGCGCCACGCGTGCGACAGCCCGATTTTAAAAAGAAAAAAAAAACGAGGCGATTACAGCTGCATGAACATAAAAAAAAGATTTTGTGTGAATGGTCATTGAAATAATGGTAAATAATTGATAAAACTATAAGTTGTGAATATATTTATAGGTTTTCCTAATAAATTTATCAGTAACCGAGAGCATCGTGGCAACGAACCCGGAGTACAATTTGTACTTCGTAATAAACTTGCTTACATGAAAAGAGAAAATTAATGAATAAGGTATTGTTCAAATACAATTAAAGCTGTAAAATTTTGTGCTTTAATCAATACATTTCAGTTTTTTTGTATCAAATACTCAGCCTATTCAAAGAGCGTTAAAGCTATTTTTATTTTACACAGGTACTTGGGTCTTGGTTTATAAATATGTATGTACCTTATTGATATGTAAAAAAAAAAAAAAAAAGTAAAGTACATATTTATAAACCAACACCCCCCCCCCCCCCCCCCAAAAAATAAATATATCAGTAAAATGTGCATATTCGCTTATTTCGCTGCTTTTATCCGCGACGAAAATGAAATAAGAGCATCTTATGTGCAATATCCATAACATAGTATTACATGTTTCAAAATAAATGTCAATTAATGAAATTGTTATTTTTCAAGCTTTTACAAAAAAGGGGGGTGGGGTGGAGACAATTACATCTACTTTATGCGGGATTTTGAACAAAGTATTTCTTTCTGCTATAAGCCTGTAGGCTGTCAGTAGAAACTACAATATATTTTCTGTCGGTAGCGGTATAAATTCAATTCCCCGCGCTTGCGAGGGATTTCATCTAGTTGAATGAATCTCACTTTTCACACTGGTCAGTGATAGGTTTTACTTTTTAGATGTTTAAAAAAAAAAAGGAAATTGAATTTTACTTTTAGATGTTTGGAAAAAAAAAAAAGGAAATTGAATTGGGAATTTTTTCGTGGAAAAGCTGTGTGGAATCGCAGAAAAGTGAAACCGCGAATTTCAAATATATAACAATGCAATACTTCTTCAACCATGAAATCAAATCCCCACAAATCAATACATGTATTTTCCTCAAACCATGAAAAATAGACCAAAATATAAGTGATTTTAGAGTAGTTTTAGGGTGAGATGACAGAGAGTTCTGCTTTTTGTACACGTGTTATCTGAGATTTGCCATCCTTCTGTCTTTGAAATTCACATTTTTGACATTCGCTAGAACCAGTGGGCCAGTTTCAACAAAAAACATGATGCAAAGCATTCTTGGGTAAAGGTGATTAATGAAGTTGTGCAAAATAATAACAATTACAAATCAGATTTATACTTTCAAGAACAGGAGTTCAGATTTAATTTATATGTGAGCAATACTATGTATTATAAATTAATATTTGATCAATCTTGGCTCTGGGGCTAGGGTTTATGCACAGTGGGTGGAGTGGGTTTACATTGGACGAATAAAGTCTTCTAGTATCTTTCTATAGACCGTCTTGTGACAAACTTTTAAACATTTTTAGCTTCTTCTCTGCGACGTACCAAATTTGATCAAGTTGATCATGTACCAAAAAATTCATTACACCTTTGCTTATTGAGCATCTTTAAATGATATTAATTTAAAATAACACTTAACCCTTTGATAAAATGGTATAATTCATATAGGTATATTTTAAGATTTTCTCAGAAAAGCTCAGATTCGGAATATTGGTATGTAGTATTCCGTAGAGTGAAATGGTTTTATCATAAAAGTTTTGAGGCCCAGACACTATACTTTAAAATTGACAAGATTATTCCTTTATGAAGTACTTGGCATCATGTGTTTTATTTATGATGGGCCTTTAAGTACTTGTTATATTTCACATCATGGCATTGTTCAAATTTGTACTTTACACAAACAGTTGTTGGAGCATTCTGGCAAATTGAACACCAAGACATGTACAGTGAACTTCGCTATCTCAAACACCGAAATGTTGAACATCATGTACAAATCGAAGTGATCTGGAAGTCTAACCACTTATTCTTTAAGTATTTTACCCAAGATATCTTGAATGCTTGGATTTCTCAAAGTTTTTCTCAGTCCCATCCAGTTCGAGATAATGAGGTTTGATTGTATTCAGTAGATCTTCATAGAAACTTGTTGTGTTAAAAGTAAAATGTCTTAGCTGCTTGAAGAATATACAGATGAAAGTAATTATCAACGAACAGTAGAGAAATTAGACAGCAGACTGAACTTAGAATCAATGAAGTTAATGCAAAATGTCATGCATTACAAATGTAACCAAAGAAGAAGAAGAATTTTACTCGTATTTAAATATTAGGAGGAAGTGGAGATGGTATGTGACAGTACACGATCAAAGTGGCTGGAGATGATAATTGCATTGTCTACTGTGTGTGACGTTCATGGATGAACAAAAACCCATTGTCTATTCAGCATCAATCCATTAGGTTGACCGAGATGAAATGCTCGGATAAATGCCAGCCAATACTCAAATCCCCTCGGAATTATCCTCGACATTAGCTGTACCGTAGAATGTCTGCTACTGAAAGTGAGACCGTGTCAGAACATGACACTTATTTTGACATGATTCGTGTACAAAAGAGACCAGTATTGACGTATTATTGTAGGAAATTCAGACTCTTTAGAAATCTCTTGATTTGTTTATAAAACTTTCTGCATTTATAATAGGATTAACTTTCTTTCCAATTTATTTTACCCCCCCCCCCCCCCCCCCCCACACACACACACACACCCCACCCCTTATCTAATTTATGATTCATTGAAGTGAAAATTTTTATAATTAATATTGTATAAATAGCTCCATTTGTGAAGAATCAGTTGTGTAATGTTCTTGATGGTGACTCTCTGTCATGTTGATTAGAGTCTTATTAATCGTATTAGTGAGGTTTGATGAGTTATTGAATTTTTCTGTAGAATCTGGAAGGAGTTGGGAAACACTGCATGGAAGTAAAATAACTGCTTCTAGAAAATTAATTTGAAATCTGCAAGGGGTTTATGAGTGACATGATTAGCAATGTTCATATATATGGTAAATTAAGGTAAATGCCACCATAACGCTATAAAGCAGGAGGTTCAGTTAATAATTATCAGGGATTGTGAATAATTTTATGATCCTGCTTATATTATACAAATAAAGCCCTTCTATGAGGTCAATCTATAGATATATTGACTTCACAGAAAAGCATATCGACTGAGCATGAAGTGGAAAGTCAGTATGCTTCTCTGTGAAGTTGATATATCTATGGAGGGCTAAATTTGTTATATTCTTTCTTTTCTTTGGAACAAAAAAGAGACAAATTCATTATTAGAATTTTGTAAGGTATATAGACTTTTCACTATTATAAAAAAAATCTGGATTTTCCCTAAGTTACTTTTTAGTAAATCAAGTTCATTATCGTAAAAATATAATTCTGCAATCAGAGTTACATGAATTACACAGTATACAATTAATTACCCCTTATGAGGTCAACATGGTGAAATAAGGACCCGAGACCTGGCCCTCGAGGTGACCTGACCTGACCGAGGCCGCGTAGCGGCGGAGGTCAGGTGTCAGCGAGTGGGCCAGGTCGAGGGTCCTTATTTCACCATGTTGAACTCATAAGGGGTAATCAATTGTTTTATTATACCGATATAAGTTAAGGCAATTTTTGTAGGCTAAATTACAAAAATAATTAATTGTGTATTAGACCTACGAACTGTCATTATCAGTGTTCCATCGGGATTCAGTAGTGAAGTTGTTTACTTTTCGTCTGCAAGTATTCTAAGTTTTTGCACCGTCGATTTATTAAAACTGTCTGAGATTGTCAGTAACATGCATTTTTATGAATTCACAAATACCATTCCCGAGCACAATGACAATCTGGTGCAGACTTTTACTGTACAAGAGAGCCGAGTCTGTATTCATTGAATTTGACATTGTAACGAAAGTTTCAATGAAAACAATAAATGTCATGACGCATCTAAAGCCCAATCGTGTTCCGTATCCTAAAAATACAATGCATATTTTTACAACGGCATTTTTTGTAATGTACAATTATTACTGTATGCATAATTTGTTTTTATTTGAATGGAATTTGGATTAACAGGTCATTTTTAGAGGTCATTATTTTTATTGACCGGTCATTATACCCCACGTGCAATGATTCCTAGGTCATTATTGCTGTAAACGGTACTTTTTGGAGTCATTATCGAGTTTAAAAGCCTTCTAACAAGCCAATCAAATTTGAGTATTCTTAATAGAGGTATAATAATAAAATATAATACATATCTTTAAAAGTTGGAATTGTCATCATATAGTAAAAAAGTATTGATTTGTAAAGTAGATTTGTCTCTTACAGTTTACAGTTTCACTTTGATATCTTGAATGTCATGGATATGTCAAAGTTGAAAGTCCAAACCACTTTTTATCTGTGTAAAGTTCAATCCACTCTTTGCAAACAGTAAATTGAGTTGTGTCCCTCTGAGATGGTCAACAGAAAGAAGGGCTAGAATTTTTTTTTCACTCGTCTCTCTGGCTATCACCTTAAATTTTTGCTGATCAGTACTTTCCCTGTCCCACTGGGCTAGTAGATTTAAGGCCAGACAAAAAAAAAATCACTGGCCTCAGAACAGTGGGCCATCAATTGCCCTGTATTTCACGCCCAGAAAAGGTAATTAGAAACATTTCTCTCTATAGGCTACTAAACATTTGGCCGTGCTGCAATAATTTTTTTTCTCTCAATGTATGGATAGTCCATTATGAGGCAGTCAAAAAACAAGAGACAATTTCTTTATGTTAGATGACAAAGTTACAAACCAAAAGTTGCAGAGGCTACTGTGAAAATTCTATGGTTTTTCGAAGTCTATTGTAGCCCTTTCCCGGGTTACTTAATTAGTGTGCGAAAGAAAAACCATTTAATTATAACAAGAAAGTGGGGCATACATCTATGATAGATGATATATTGTACTTTGATAGTTATGGAGGACTATTGAGTCCTCTTGGTGTGTCATCGAGTTCAGTAGTTGATGAATTGAGGGCTATTGAATATTGATTCCAGTAGCTCTAATTGTACTGTATTCAATCCTAACAACTCTGTCAACATTATTAGGTGATATTTCAGGCTATTTTAGGGTTGTGGAGAGTTTTAATACAGAGTTTAATGTACCCAAACCAAACTGACATTGTTGAACTGTTTGACAGATTTGTTTAATGCCACAACACATAAGGGGTAATTAAACTCGTTTTAGACAAATTGGGCTCTGATTCTTTGTTCTAGCCTATTATACAACAGTTATATAAATAAATAACAAGATGTACTTAGAGAAAGATAATCTGCTCTGATGCCAAATCATTTTTGACTTCATGTTTTCTATTATGTTATGGAAGCATTAAGAAAATAAGACTTTGTGCACATTCAAGTCAATCTGATTGAAAAAGCTGTGGGAGCTTTTACAACAATGCCTGGGTGAAGAGAAAATCTGGACTACTGCATATTGATTCAATAAAAAAAAATTTCCAGGTACCCATAATGCAAAACAAATAGACTGTTTTACATAACTGCGGTACTGCTCTTTGACTCGCGTTCCTCTGATAACCAAAGAAAAGTTCACAAAGAAAAAAAGTAACTCACCTTGATTTAGTGGAAATTGCTTTGTATTACAGACCCTAAAACATGCTACAGTAAAACTCGTTTAGTACGAACATGGATATAGCGAATTCATGGATATAGCGAAGTTTTCTTGGATCCCCAGCTATATAAATTTTACGAATTCCTATTATGGATATAACTAATTACGGATATAACAAAGTAATTTCACAGGTCCCAATGACTTCGTTATAACCAAGTTTTACTGTACTACACCTCAGAAACAAAACTAATCGTTCTGTCCAAGAAGTGTACCATACACAAAATGAAACGAACCGTGCACAAAACAAAATGTAAGGTTCACAAAGTGAACTGTACCATTAACAAACCAAAACAAACCGTTAACAAAACGAACTGTGCACCAAACGAAATGTACCTTGCACAAAATGAACTGCACCATTCACAAGAACGGAGAATGTATAATTATACCCCCGCTCTGAAGGAGAGAGGGGTATACTGTTTTACCCTTGTGTATCTGTCTGTCTGTGTGTCTGCATGACTGTCTGTCCATAACAAATTTTGGTCACAGTTTTCTCAGCAACTACTCATTGCAGATGCTTGAAATTTAAGCACACTCTTTTTTTAGGCATGCCATATAGTGGGATTCATTTTTAGCTCACCTGAGCTGAAAGCTCAAGTGAGCTTTTCTGATCACCCGTTGTCCATCTGTCCGTCCGTCTGTAAACTTTTCACATTTTCGACTTCTTCTCAAGAACCACTGGGCCAATTTTAACCAAACTTGGTAGAAAGTAACCTTGGGTGAAGGGGAGTTTAAATTGTTAAAATGAAGGGCCAAGACCCTTCAAAGGGGAGATAATCAAGAAAATACAAAAATTGGATGGGGTCATTTAAAAATCTTCTTCTCAAGAACCACTGGGCCAGAAAAGCTGAAACTTATCTGGAAGCATCCTAAGGTAGTGTAGATTCTAAATTGTTCAAATCATGACCCCCGGGGGTAGGGTGGGGCCACTATAGGGAATCCAAGTTTTACATTGAAATATATAGGAAAAATCTTTAAAAATCTTCTCAAGAACCACTGGGCCTGAAAAGCTGAAACTTATGTGGAAGCATGCTGGGGTAGTGTAGATTCTAAATTATTCAAATCATGACCCCCGGGGGTAGGGCGGGGCCACTATAGGGAATCCAAGTTTTCCATTGAAATATATAGGAAAAATCTTTAAAAATCTTCTTCTCAAGAACCACTGGGCCAGAAAAGCTGAAACTTATCTGGAAGCATCCTGGGGTAGTGTAGATTCTAAATTGTTCAAATCATGACCCTGGGGGTAGGGCGGGGCCACAATAGGGAATCCAAGTTTTCCATTGAAATATATAGGAAAAATCTTTAAAAATCTTCTTCTCAAGAACCACTGGGCCAGATAAGCTGAAACTTACTTGAAAGCATCCTGGGGTAGTGTAGATTCCAATTGTTCAAATCATGACCCCTGGGGATGGGCGGGGCCACAATAAGTACTACGGGAGGTGGGGGTGGGGGGGAGAAATCAGGTGAAAAACAGCAAGGCCAAAGTTACTCAGGTGAGCGCTATGGCCCATGAGCCTCTTGTTGTACAAATCCGATGTCAACTTCCTGTGTATCCGTGTGTCTGTCCGTACCAAACATAACAAATTTTGGTCATAGTTTTCTCAGCAACTACTCATTGCAGATGCTTGAAATTTTAGCACACTCTTTGTTTAGGCATGCCATATAGTGGGATTCATTTTTGTATGAATCCGATGTCAACTTCCTGTTTATCCGTGCATCTGTCCATACCATACATAACAAATTTTGGTCACAGTTTTCTTAGCAACTACTTATCACAGGTGCTTGAAATTTTAACACACTCTTTGTTTAGGCATGCCATATGTTGGGATTCAGTTTTAGCTCACCTGAGCCGAAGGCTCAAGTGAGCTTTTCTGATCACATTTTGTCTGTAGTCCGTCTGTCCGTCTGTCTGTCTGTCTGTCTGTCTGTCCGTCCGTCCGTCTGTAAACTTTTCACATTTTCGACTTCTTCTCAAGAACCACCGGGCCAATTTCAACCAAACTTGCCACAAAGTATCCTTGGGTGAAGGGGATTCAAGTTTGTTCAAATGAAGGGCCACGCCCTCTTTCAAGGGGAGATAATGAAGAATTAGTGAAAAATTAGTAGCATCTTTTAAAAATCTTCTTCTCAAGAACCACAAAGCTAGGGAAGATGAAACTCATGTGGAAGCATCCTCAGGTAGTGTAGATTCAATTTTGTTCAAATTGTGACCCCCGGGGGTAGGGCGGGGCCACAGTGGAGGATCAAAGTTTTACATAGAAATATATAGGAAAAACCTTTAAAAATCTTCTTATCAAGAACAGCAAAGCCATGATGAGTCATATTTATATGGAAGCATCCTCAGGTAGTGTAGATTCAAGTTTGTTCAAATCATGACCCCCGGGGGTAGGGCGGGGCCACAATGGAGGATCAAAGTTTTACATAGAAATATATAGGAAAAATCTTTAAAAAATCTTCTTCTCAATAACAGCAAAGCCATGATGAGTCATATTTATATGGAAGCATCCTCAGGTAGTGTAGATTCAAGTTTGTTCAAATCATGACCCCCGGGGGTAGGGCGGGGCCACAATGGAGGATCAAAGTTTTACATAGAAATATATAAGAAAAATCTTTAAAAATCTTCTTCTCAAGAACAGCAAAGCCCTATTTGGTCATATTTATATGGCAGCATCCTTAGGTAGTGTAGATTCAGATTTGTCCAAATCATGACCCCTGGGGGTAGGGCGGGGCCACAATGGAGGATCAAAGTTTTACATAGAAATATATAGGAAAAATCTTTAAAATCTTCTCAATAACAGCAAAGCCCTAATTGGTCATATTTATATGAAAGCATCCTCAGGTAGTGAAGGTTCAAGTTTAAATCATGACCCCCCGGGGGTAGGGCGGGGCCACAATGGAGGATCAAAGTTTTACATAGAAATATATAGGAAAAATCTTTAAAAATCTTCTTCTCAGGAACAGCAAAGCCCTGATTGATCATATTTATGTGGAAGTATCCTCAGGTAGTGTAGATTCAAGTTTGTTCAAATCATGACCCCTGGGGGTAGGGCAGGGCCACAATGGAGGATCAAAGTTTTACATAGAAATATATAGGAAAAATCTTTAAATATCTTCTTCTCAGGAACAGCAAAGCCCTAATTGGTCATATTTATATGAAAGCATCCTCAGGTAGTGTAGATTCAAATTTGTTCAAATCATGACCCCCCGGGGGTAGGGCGGGGCCACAATGGAGGATCAAAGTTTTACATAGAAATTTATAGGAAAAATCTTTAAAAATCTTCTTCTCAGGAACAGCAAAGCCCTGATTGATCATATTTATGTGGAAGTATCCTCAGGTAGTGTAGATTCAAGTTTGTTCAAATCATGACCCCCAGGGTAGGGTGGGGCCACAATGGAGGATAAAAGTCTGAAATAGAAATATATAGGAAGATATGTTCTGATGAAGAACTGCAAAGCCATGATTAGTCATTTTGATATGGAAGCATCCTCAGGTAGTGTAGATTCAGGTTTGTTAAAATGATGACCCCAGGGGATAGGGATGGGCCATAATAGGGGATCGAAAATTTTACATAGGAACATATAGGAAGATATCTTCTTCTCAAGAACTGAAAATCATGTTTAGTCATTTTGATATGGAAGCATCCTCAGGTAGTGTAAATTCAATTTTGTTCAAATGATGACCCCTGAGGGTAGGGTGGGGCCCAATAAGGGGATCGAAAGTTTTACATAGGAACACATAGAAAAAAATTTCTTCTCAAGAACAGAAAAGCTATGTTTAGTCATACTGATATGGAAGCATCCTCAGGTAGTGTAGATTCAAGTTTGTTCAAATGATGACCCCTGGGATAGGGAGGAGCCACAATAGGGGATCAAATTTTTACAGAGGAATATATTGGAATTTTTTTAAAATCTTCTCAAGTACAACAAAGCCATTTGTTAAAACAAATTATATATTGACATGGAAGCATCATCAGGTAGTTTAAAATTCAAGCCCCCCCCCCCCCCCCCCCCAGGAATCTTTTCAATACTGAACTGATTTGTGCTTTTGCCTTGCCAATGTGCTCAGGTGAGCGATGTGGCCCATGGGCCTCTTGTACAAATCCGATGTCAATTTCCTGATTATCTCTGTGTCTGTCCATAATTGAACTTGTGTATTCACATCAGAGCGGGGGTATTATTAGTGAGCATTGGCTCACAGACTTCTTGTTTATTTTTTACATTTTGACAGATTATTTATATTTCAAAAAATCTGTCTTTGCAGTTGAATATACATTTATACATTGTAGATGAAATTGTAACTGTGTTAATGCTTTTCTTCATTGTAACTTTGGCTATTTAGAACTACATGTAATTTTGTGCACTTCTACCGATTTCTTTCTATGTATTTTTTGCTAGTGAGGCCAAAGTTTTTTTTTCATTTGGTTTACGATTCCGCCGACCCTAATTTTCACCAATCATGAAAATAAAAATAATGTCTTTTTCCGACATATTTTTCCGGATTTTTCTCAGCTGATCAGGTGGGTTTTAAATTTTAGAATGCATCTTAGTCGAATAAGCGCTTATAAATATATGAGACCTTTACAAACATTTAGGTGACCGTAAATAAACACATGTGCAAACCAAAAATGGCGGTTCTGTCATGTAACAAGGTAATTCCTCACTGAAAGCAATGACACACACTTAAAGAACTTTTTCTGCATGAAAAAGTGATTAAAATATTGGATGCATGATCCCTTTCTCCAATTGCAATGTCTCAATTGGCTAAATTCATACCGTAATATTGGAGAGTTTATGCCCAACCCTGATCGACCTAGCAGACACGGTTACACCTTTAGATAACATAACAAGGATTTATCAGTGCCTTCTCAGGGGCCGAAATTCGGCCCTATTTCCAATTGAAAATGAGTTCAGTTTTTTCCCAATTTGGCAGTATTTTTTGCCAATTGGTGAACAATGCTTTTATTTTTAATTATCTTGAAAAAAAAAAACACAAAGTAAAATTGTCAGACTGTCTGTAATTTTCATCTGTTTAACTCATTTAGCAAAGCTACAGTCATAACACATGTTTAAAAACACTGTAAAAACATCGCCAACTTTTAATCCGAATTTCCTCCGTTTTTCTAAAAAAGATGATATTGTGTAATTATATAGATTTATTAAGTTATTTCCACCTACTCAATTGACCTGCGAGTGAATGTAAGGACTTTAGGCATTATTTCAGATAGAAAAATATATTTTCAATGCATTAATACATATTAAAAGAGGACTTTTAGAAAATATGTACTTGGTATAATTTTTTGCAGGAGGTTTATAATCTCCAGAAACAGATACTATATGACCTAAATTGAAATCTCATACACACATGTACTACCCTAAGTTGTATAAATGCTTTACACTCATTGAAGTCCAATTTACTTTTATTAGTCTTTTATTCATAATTGATCTTGTATGATGAAGATGGATCATATTTAATTATCGTTTGGTTGCCCAAATTAGAGTTCATGCTGAAATGTTAAATGAATTACCCCTGAATACAGGATTTAATTTTTTTCCAATTTCATCAAATAGCCGATAATTTATTCCCAATTCCCCAAAAATGGTGTTTCCCAAAATAGGCTGATAAATCCATTGATAATAGTTAGGCCAATTTAGTGTTGAGAGATACATCTTAGTTGAAGTAACGCTGACGGGTATTTCACTGGATAAATTCAAATGTGTAAAAAACATTTGTTATTTTTATATAGAAGTAAATTCAATATACAAATCTTTGCAAATTTCATACTCAATTGAGATTAAAGCCCTTTGAATTACTAAGTAAATAATGAGCATTGCCTACTGTGCAGGTACATAACAAAAATAAAAAGAAGGACTTGATGGAGAAATTATTAGGCTATTGTGCCACAGGTTGAACATTAAATTTGATAGCTGCATGATCAAATTAATACATGTATAACCTTTATTTCAATGTCAATTACTTTTGATATTGTTAAACAATTAAACTGTATTTTTCTTCAATCTAAATTTAACTTAAATTTGGATCCTTATTTTTAGTTTGTGGGGATACCGAGGTTTATAACACATCACATTTCATTGATTGAGCACAAAAAGAAGTTGAACATCATGAACCAAGCACTGATTGACAAACAAAAATCAGAACTATATGTAAATGAAAATGACATTCAGTCTATAGTTAAAAATGAATCAAAATTAAATAAAAAGAGTTATGTGATCTAGACAATAAAACTTAAAAGTACTATTGACGTGTATTATTTTTATTAAAATAAACATTGCTGGTATTTTAAAATGAAACTGTTGAATCCTAAATTATTTTTATTTTTATTTTTCGACCACCCAATGCATTTTTATGAGACAGAAAATCGTAAACCAAAAAAAATAAAAACTTTGGCCTGATTGAAACACCTAAGGGAACAGTGTAAAAAAAACTACAGGAACTATGAGCACTAAGCTCACAAAATGATACCCCCTGCCTCCCATATATTTATAATGGCGAAGTCCATGTTTTGCTATGGGAGTGTCCGATCAAAAAATAAAATAGGAGGTTCACATTTCCAAGTGATTGAACCAATGGCAATGATGTACAAAATAAAATAATAAAATAGACAACTAAAACTATATTTAAAAAATAGAACCAATTCATACAAAAAGATACCGTAAATAAGAAAACTGGTTACATGTAATAACGAAAATACAGACCAATAAACTCATTTGTTGTTAATTTGTTGTCCTCCTCTGTAGAGATGACTAGAAAGGGTTAGGTGGTGGATAAAATATACAGCCTGTCAGGTTGGTTACAGAATATGTCTAGAATTAGGGAATGAAAGGTAATTGATTGACCAATGTTGGAAAGTGGCGAAATACATCCCCAAAATGTGCAGAAAATCTTGCGCTGTAAATTGCACCATTTTTGCATTATGGGATCTGTAGCATTATGGTCAAAGACTAAAATATAAAACCATAACACTACAGTTCTGCAGCTATGTACTGGTATGTCCGATGATTAAAAAAAAAACATGACCAATATATTTTTCTGGAGTTTGAGATGATTAAAAAGGTACATGTACCCATTTCAAATTGTACTCAAATCTTTAAATTTATAGGAAAAAATTGTTTTGGACTAAGAAAAATGTTATTTGTATTCCCACCTAGCCAAAATTTCAAATTTCTTATTCTCATCTAGCCAAAATTGGGATTTTCACACCTGGTTGTATAGTCTGTTTTTGGTGTACAAGTTCATTATCAAAATGCACATCATAAATTTTTGTTTTATTAGATATTGATTAATCAGGTTCTGCATATTAATAATTTTAAAACACATACACAATTGTATCAATATTTTTTAAAAAGAAAAATTATAAATCACAAGCTATGAAAAAAAAAATAGACAGTGTTAAGAATGATTTTTATTGGTGAATAAATAATTCAATTAATTCATTCATCAACATGGAAATAAATATTTTTTTTACAATAAACAATAGAATGTATTTGGATTATTACTTAACTAATACAATATAGAGATGAAAAGAATTGTTTAATTTATTTTGCAGAAATACCTGTACTAATTAATAACCACTTGTGTTAAAATATAAATTCGTGATAGAGATAAAGATACAATGTGGTTTTGATTGTATACTTATATGCACATGCATTTATAAGTAATTTCTTCCACACATGCATCAGAAATAGTCTTTAAATTTATGATATATTTTTAGCTCACCTCTACGAAGTCGAGATGAGCTTATGCTATACCCCCGGCGTCGGCGTTAACGTCGGCGTCCCGGTTAAAGTTTTAGGAGCAAGTCCATTCCCAAGTAACTATAAGCCCTACCTGGACCAAACTTGCATGGATGATGCATCTAGGGATGGACACTACCACACTTGCTTCGGATGCTGGAGCTGACCTAGATTTTCCAGATGAGTGACCAGGTTAAAGTTTGTGGAGCAGGTCCATTCCCAAGTAACTATAAGCCCTACCTGGACCAAACTTGCATGGATGATGAATCTAGGGATGGGCACTACCACACTTGCTTCGGATGCTGGATCTGACCTAGATTTTCTAGATGAGTGACCAGGTTAAAGTTTTTGGAGCAGGTCCATACCGAAGTAACTATTGGCCTTACCTTGACAAAACTTGCATGGATGATGCATCTAGGGATGGACACTACCAAACTTGCTTTGGAAGCTGGAGCTGACCTAGATTTTCCAGATGAGAGACCAGGTTAATGTTTTTGGAGCAGGTGCATTCCCAAGTAACTATTGGCCCTAGCTGGACCAATCTTGCATGGATGATGCATCTAGGGATGGACACTACCACACTTGCTTCAGATGCTGGATCTGACCTAGATTTTCCAGATGAGTGACCAGGTTAAAGTTTTTGGAACAGGTCCATTCCCAAGTACATGTAACGATAAGCTCTACCTTGACCAAACTTGCATGGATGATGCATCTAGAGATGGACACTACCACACTTGCTTCGGATGCTGGATTCGACCTAGATTTTCCACATGAGTGAATTTTAGCCATATTTTAACCAAATTAGCATGGATGATGTAGCTAGGGATGGATACTTCCAGACTTGCTTTGGATTCTGAATCTGACCTACATTTTCCAGATGAGTGACCAGGATAATTTTTTTGGAGTAGCTATATAATATTATGGCCTGTTATGATTAAACTTGCATAGATGGTGCATCTAAGGATGAAAACTTCCAGACTTACTTTGGATGTTGGAACTGACCAAAATTTTCTTGATTAGTAAACAGGATAAACGTTTTTTGAACAGGTCTATTTCCAAGTAACTATAAGTCATACTTAAACCAAACTTGCATGGATATTGATCTTGGGATGTACACCAAATAAAAAAATATATGACGTGAAATTTGCCTTACTTAAAGATAACATTCGTCGAGGTGAGCTTCATAATCTTTGATTACCTATATTTATATTTCAAAAGAATTGGACATAATTTATTGACAAAAAAAGTCAAACGGATTATAGACATAACTTAGGTAATCTTCTCTTGTTGTAACAATTTTGTAAAATTATCATAGTATAATTTGATTTATATAGTCTACTGGAAATACATAAGTATTATCCAAGCCGAAATTAATTTTTTAATGTCAAAATATAACTATATAGTTAAAGAACTAGCTGAGGATATTTTTTTTTAAATGTACATGTATACTCATTATGAAAACACTTGTGAATACTCATAAAAAATTCGGCATTTTATGCATCAGAGAAGACATCATTGATTCCCCAATAGAATCAGATGCACGTATAATGAACAAATTAATGTTTGTTTTGAAAAATTATTTCTGTAGCATATTTTTCAAACAAAATAGTCTGATATAAGCAAAATTTATTTGAAGTAAGTAAATTTGAAAATGAATGCTTTTGTATACACACATGTACTATTGATATCAGTCTTCTTACTTCATTCTTTTTGCCATTAATGTTAAATTTTTATTTAAATATTAGTTATAATTCTCATTTTTATTCAAACTCGATTTAATTGATAGGCATTAAATACATGTAGTTACTGTACCTTAGTTTTACATGGATTGCAAATATTTGTGATACATAGTAAAATAGTAGAGAATTTAAAAATTGACATGCATTAATTTAAATTTAAAAAATCTGAATAATTTGAAATATTTATGGCATTTACCAATAATCATATTATCAGAATTCAAGTATAATTTTAACCTTTTACTGTGGTTAATTTAAAAACAGACTATATGTCACCTGTAATTAATTTCTTTTGTTCTTCCCCTCCCCTTACCTGTGCACCATTCCCACCTAGCCAAAACCAGTCACCTGTAACAATTTCAGAATTTTGGCTAAGTGGGAAGACACCATTTGTAAGTACCGTATTACATGTATCTATAAATGCCAGTCAAATTGCAATAGCCAAGAGGTGTGAAATCATCTTTAGTTCATAAGCCATACACAAAATTTTATGTTGTAGCAATGAGCAAGTATAGTAAAACTATATTTGTAACATATAATAGTATAACAAGTTCCTTGTTGCCAAAATTCTTCATATGCATAAAGAAGAAGTGTTTGCATTAAGAGGACATTTCCTTAGATTGAAAATGTCTTGTGACAGCAAATTATGAAATATGTTATCTCTTAATATGTACCTTGTTTTAATAACAATATTGAAGTGTGTTAAGAATAAAGAAAAACTGATCAAAGTACACAACAAATTGAATAGCCAAATGACAAAACTCTCATAAACTAAACAAATTTTGCTTGAAAATTGACACAAGGGAATAATTTGTATTTCCTTATATAACTAAGAATTTCTTTTAATCAAATGATTTTCTTTTTAAGTTAACCAAGTTTTTCATAACAATGTTTTTCTCCAAAGATATGCTGATCATTGCAGAAAAAAATCAGTTTATTTGTTTAAAGTGGAATTCTTGGAGCTGAGTTCCATGTACATGGTGTAGGCAAGATTATGGTACATCATGACAGGAGGTACCTTCTAAAGGAACTGATGAGTGAATCTGAATCTGTCCGCAAGTTCTCACATAGTATACTTCATAACACAAAATAAATCTGCACTTGAAATAATGTCTATTTGAATAGAATCCTATTTAAACTAACTTCTATTATTAAGTTTTTTTTTGGGGGGGGGGGGGGGGGTTATATTCTTGATTGAGAAGCATATTAGAAGGATTCATTAAAAAGCTGGATAACTAAGCTGTCTTGATTTTAGAACAAAACTCATGGAATAGAAAAGATGTAGAATTTGATAGTTTTCCAAAAATTTGTTGCCTAAGAAATTATTTGGGTTCATGCACCTATGATAGACCTGTTCTAATTTTATTTTAAAAATGGAATATTGTTCATCCTTATTCATTGTAAATTCATTTCATATTTAGAGAAAGCATGATGAGATATATGTACATGTATGTGTTTTTCAAAACCATGTCTTGTATCTATATATATAGCTTTGTTGTGGGTAACCAGTATTGGTGACTATTCAAAACTGGTCATTTCAGGTGAAGGAATCAAGGTGCAATGCTTTAATGACATTATCACTTTGAACTTTTACCTTTTTTTTAAGCGAGTGAGGTTTAGCACTGACCACAAGAAACCTGAATCTTCTGATCAATTTTGTCATTTTAGCTGTGCTTCTTAATCTTGCTGTACTCAGATGTCAGTGAAATGAATCAACAGAGTGGGTTTCCTATTTGCAGGAAGTTTGTTGTTCTCTGTCTGTGGATAAGAGGTCTTTCAAAATCTGCCGGTACCTGGTACTTTTACCTGGCTGAAATCATGATTGTACTGGCCAAAATATTTATTGAAGAAAAATTCAATAACTTTACATATTTTATTTAAGTCCCTTCCACAAGGTATCTCCTATTTTTGTAGAAGTACCACCTGTTTTTAATCTTTTTGAAAGCCCTGGGACAGTTTTGGTTTGATCATTGTCTCAAAATGGATTCAGCAACCTATAGGTATTATTCTTGAATTGGGAATTCTTGTCAGCAGTTAATCTGGACATAGTGACTTTCTATAAACTACTTACATTGTCCAAGTCTGACGCAGTAATGCCATCATATTAGTGATCTATATAAAGCTAAGTACTCCAAGACTGAGATAAGAGGACATGTGCATGATTGATGAATTGCATTATGGGTCCTCTGGGAAAATGTCTCAAAAATTAAGTTCAATTCAGACAAAAAAGAGAAGCTTAATTTATGGTATGTGTGCGTTCTGAAAACCATATTTTTTTCCTTTTGATGTGCTGCGTGGGGTTCTTTTCCAAGACATTTGTCCTGAGAGAATTGTCCTGGAAGTGGAATTTTAAACATCTGAAGATGATAGCTATCTAACTGTAATCCTTTTTGATAAAAAATACAGAATTTCTTCCACTGTTAAGATTAGAGGGTGAGTTTTTGACTCATGAAGTCTGACATCAAGCTACTAAGATATGAGAGTTGTGAACAGATTTAGGAGGAGATTACAGGGGGGGGGGGGGGGGGGGGGCTACCCAAACCACTTTCTGTGAAATCTGCCTTCCCTCCTCCTTTGGTAGGATGAGTCTACACTTGGAATTTGTTTCAGATGTAAGTTTAAAATGTGATGCATATATATATATTTACATTTATTTGTGAGATAAGAATTTTTAAAGAGGTTAGGCTGTTAAGATATATTATCTAAGTGTGTATAAATGTGTCCCTATTTATTTGTCATGAGAAGAAGGAATTGAATAGATCAAAAGAGTTTTAATTCAACAAGAAAGTGGTACTACATTGTATTAAAAAAAAGTCTTCTATGAAGAAAATAATAGAAGCCAAATCAAATATAAATATTTTATGTGTGTGTTTTATGAGTTTATTTTAACTGGGCATCAGAAGTGAAGTCAATGTTATTTAGATATGGTTTCCATTATGTATGGCTTTATCAAGGTGTAGATGATAATGTATTATTTTTAAAAGAGTTTGTACAAAGAGTACAGGATAACTATATGCAGGAATGGCACTCATCATTGAGCTCCTATAGTAAATTAGATTTTTATTGTAAATTCAAAATTCTTTTTGAACCAGAAAGGTACATAGATGTTATAAACAATACGTTTTTTAGAGAATCACTTTGTAAATTAAGAACTTCTAGTCACTGTTTGGAAATAGAACACGGTCGATTTAAGGGTATTCCTAGAGAAAACAGGTACTGTCTCTTTTGTCAAATAGCAAATAAAACATGTATTGAGGATGAAGAGCACTTTGTAGAAAATTGTGAATTATATATGGATATTAGAGTAAAATGTAATATTTTGAAACACTTGAGATTTTATAAAAACACTGTGAATATGTTTATATATGGAAATGATGTAGTTTTAAATGATATTGCAAAATTTTCTTTTTTAGCTTTCAAAGAGAGAGAAAAGTTCATTGAAAATTTAATATGTGACAAATGAAAAGCATAAATTCATATGTTCCCACATTATATATATGTTTAAATATGTGAGTCTGATCTGAAATTGTAAATCTATCATTTTAATATATGATTGTACTTTGGGCCGGTGGCCTGTAATACTCAATAAATATCCTGAATTGAATGAGTTTATTTTCTTTGCAATTATACCTCAATTGCCTCAATTCAGTAAATGATTTATTCAACACAGTTACCTAGTGAATATATGTAGGTTGATGAAGGTTCATTGGATATTGTAGCTATTTTATTCTGATATTTCATAATTACTTGCTAACTTCTTTTTCTTCCCTAGATGAATATAATTAGTATTGGCAGACTATTGGGAAGCTCTTTTGGAAATTAACTTCACCCTGGCAAATGTCTCGAGAGATTATTCTTAACCTAATAACAAGCTTTACTTCATGTCGATTTTTTTCTGATTAGGAGAGTAAATCTTAGTTATTAGATGATAATTAAATTGTTAAAAGGCAGGGTTCAAAAAGTTATCTAATATCTATGAAATATTTTCAAATCAATTTGGGTTTTTTAAATTTTCTCTTGGGGGGGGGGGGGTATTCAAAATCTGTCAATAAGGTGAAAGGAATCATTTATTGAATTTGATAAATAATTTATTTATTTATAAATAATTTAATTGAGTGAACAAAATTCATAACCAGAAAACAGGAATAGAGATAACATTTATAAGTGTAAAATTATTTAGAATTTGATAGTATATTTTTTTCAACAATTAGTACAATGATTTAAAATCAGTTTCATTATTACCTGATCATGTATTGGTCTGGCTGGCTTTTGGAAGGGGAGAGATAGTGTAAACCCTGGTTGATACATTTAATATTCCTTGACATTGTTTAACTCATTTTATTGTTACAGATGGACTGTTCATGTATGGAGCTGGCTTTGGAGGGGGAGAGACAGTGTAAAGCCGGGGACTGTCGAACGGGGGTTCAGTTCTTTGAGGCAGCAGTTCAGTCTGGTACAGATGACCTCAAGACACTCAGTGCTATCTACAGTCAACTGGGAAATGCTTATTTTTACCTACAAGAGTATGGAAAAGCCCTGGAATATCATAAACTTGATCTATCTTTGGCAAGGTAAATGTAGATTATAATTTTAGAATTTGCTATCGTTTTAGCTCACCAGGACAAATATCAGGAGATCTTCTGTAGATACCGGTACTGTAAATTCCATTTTTTCCACAGAATCATAAATCATGGAATTGTAATTAAATTAAATTTTGACTCATGCCTAATGCAAAATTAAGCCACATGTCTGTGGTCAGATGTAAGTACTTTGCTATTTTTGAGTGACAAACAAAGGAAAATAAAGTTTTTCTCCAAAAATGCATACAGACTATGATATGTCAGTGTATAATCTGCTCTGCACAAGGTGACTTGATTTGCAGATGATGTCATAATAGCCTTTGTGTATCAATAAAATTTTAATTTGCACTAGTTTACTTTGCATTAACTGTCATGTGAATGCACTTCAAAGTTGATTAAAATGATATTTTGCTTACTTTAAGGACTAGAATCATCAAATCTTGTCAGTTGATGCATCTTAGGACGTCATATCATGTTGACTAAAAAGTAGGTCATGGTGACCTACTTTTAAAATTTTGTGTCCATTCTTTTTCAAATTGATTTAGAGGCATATTTTGAACAATTCAAGGTCTATGATCATCAAACTTTGTCAGTTGTTGCATCTTGGGTCCTCGGAGTATGTCAACTAAAAAGTAGGTCACCATAACCTACTTTCTGAATTAATGGTTAATCTTTTTCAAAACATTTAAGGTAATTAATTCAAATACTGAGAGGTTAAGAATCATTAAATCTTGTAATATGATGCATCTTGGGGCCATAAATCATATTTATAAAAAAAAAAAAGTAGTTAACAGTGACTTACTTTTTGAACTTTGCAGGCATTCGATTTCAGAGCATTTTGTAGGCATATTTTGGACATTTTAAGGCCTATGATCATAAAACTTTTGAAATTTATATGGCTATAATAAAATATTTTGGTTACTAATTGGCTTAGAATCATCAAACTTTGTCAGTTGATGCATCTTGGGTCCCCAGAGTAGGTCAACAAAAATGTAGGTCACTGTGACCTACTTTTCAATTTATATGGCTATAATTAAATATTTTTGGGGGGTATTAATTGGCTTAGAATCAACAAACTTTGTCAGTTGATGCATCTTGGGTCTTTGAAGAATGTCAACCAAAAAGTAGGTCACTGTGACCTACTTTTGAAATTTATATGGCTTTAATTATATATTCCAGGTACTAATTGGCTTAGAATCATCTAGTAGGTCACTGTAACCTACTTTTCAATTTATTTATTGGTTACATTTAAATATTTTCAGGTCCTAATTGGCTAAGAATCATCAAATCGTCAATTGATGCATCTTAGATACTCGGAGAATGTCAACCAAAAAGTAGGTCACCGTGACCTACTTTCAAAATTTTATGGCTATATTTAGATATCTCAGGTACTTATTGGCTTAGAATCACAGACTTTGTCAATTGATGCATCTTGGGTCTTGGGAGAACATCAACTAAAAAGTAGGTCACCTTGACCTACTTTTGAAATTTTATGGCTATTTTTATATAACCCAAGAACTAATTGGATTTGAATCATCAAACTTTGTCATTTGATGCATCTTGGGTTCTTGGAAAACATCATCTAGAAAGTAGGTCACCATGACCTACTTTTGAAATTTTATGGCAATATTTAAATATTTCAGATACTAATTGGCTAAGAATCATCAATCTTTGTCAGTTGATGCATCTTGGGTTCTCAGAATGTGTCAATTAAAAAGTAGGTCACAGTGACCTACTTTTTGAATGGCAAGGCAACATCTAAATATTTCAAATAATAAGAGTCTTTAAATCATCAAACTTTGTCAGTTGAGGCATATTTTGGTCTAGGAGTATGTTTACCAAAAAATTTGGAATCTCATGGCTATATCTGAATATTTAAGATAATAAGGGGCTTGAATCATCACACTTTGTCAATTGATTCATCTTGGGTTCTCAGAGTGTTTTAATCAAAATGTAGGTCATGCCGATCTACTTCTGGGATTTCAAGGCTTTATCTTAATATACAGGATACTTAGATGCATCAAATAGAAGTGATAGGTTGTACAATTTATCAGAAGAGCGATTCAAGGCTCTTGGGCCTCTTGAAATATACTTTTTAAAAATGTATTCATTTGTGAATATGTGTATAGATCTACATGTGTACCTATAGCGTACTAATAGAAATCAAAATATTTAACATAATTAAGGAATATGTAATAAATTTTAAATTTGGATTGTTACAACAACTTGAAAATAAAAGACGAATAAAGTTACTTATGTCATTAATTAAAAGTGCAGTATGTATGTCCTAAATTAAAAGCATAGTATGTCATAAAAGTACAGACAGTATTTGCTACATGTCTGACATTTTAACTATTCTTTCACAATGTACTTTCTAGCAGGACTTCAGTGAATGAGAATTTAATTTTTTAAAGATTTAAATGAAACTGAAATGCTGGCTTAAATCATGTATGATAGATTATTTTCAAGAGAAAAAAAGTAAAGTTCCTTTCATATTGATTTTTTTAGGATGAATCAACCATACAGGGAGACACTTGTGATAAATAACAATCTAGGAACATTTAACAGGCTTAGCATGACAAGAAATTGTAAAATTCTATTGATTTTTAAGTTATTAACTTGTTTAAGCTCAAGTGAAAATCATGTATGTGGATGAGGGATCCCATGAAATGCTTAAAATCAATTATTTCTCTTTGCTAAACTATGGCACCAGTCATATGTGTATTCTCAGATAGAAAAAAAAATGTCTTCTTGTCTTAGTTGGGAATTGAAAAAATAAGAATAAAAATCGTTAAAAGAAGTCACAGGAAAAAAATCAATAAAGTTCATCTCTGAGGAAAAAACCCATTTTCTTCAGTACCATTAGGTCTTGTGAAAAAAATGAGAATGTCATATACAGTCAAACCTGTCACAGCGACCACCTATATTTAGCGATTACCTGTCTTATGTTACCTTTAAATTTCCTCAAGAGAATTTTTCATTATATTTTACCTGCATTCAGAAAACTAACTATAGATTTATTAAAATTTGTGTAAATAACTACTTGTGTTATTATTATTTAGAATTTACACCATTGTACTTTGAAGCCAGAATATGATTCCCTCCTTGAAAAGAATTCCTTTCATATTTGATCATTATAGAATTTCCTTTAATAGGTTGTTTAATACAAGTTAATCCAAAATGGATGTATTTTGATGGAAATTTCAAACAAGTACTCCAGATGGTTTTCTGATTTGCCAAAGATTTTATAATGTCTTATTATAGGAAGTTAAAAAGGATGTGCAAAATATTTTAGAAATTTTAAATGTTATATAATACATGATGTAGACTGTATTAAAGCTACAGCAATTTAAATTTTTTTTTTTTAGTTTGATGAAGACTTTTTTTTTCCCAGAGTTGATATTTCATCTTGACATCATTGATTAGAATCATCTTGTTTAGTCAACAAAGATGAATCTTCATTTTAGAAAGTGATTGACTTAAAATCTAAAATATTTAATAGCTGGTATTACATTTCCTGATTTGACTCTGCATAAATTTCAGTTCTAGATAACAAAAGTAAAGTTACACTTTATTCCAAGCTCTTCAAGTCTTGTCTTGGAATTCAAGAATAATAGTTTATTTAATTATTACCGGGGTAATAGTAAATCGTTGAAAATTTTCAAGTCTTGAGAAAGAGATATGGAACTGTCATTGTTTTTGTTTTTCAGACTCACTCAAAAATTCAGTTCATTTTGTTTCTTTAATGATGAATAATTTAAATGGTGGGGTGCCAAAAAAATGATATCATCATAGCCAGAAATCAGCAGAGAATGTGTCATGCTATTTATAAACAACCAGTGTTACTGTTTGTTTGTTTTTTTTTTTAGTTTCTAAAGTATCCTTTCTTAGAAAATGTCTCATTTTCTGTTTTACGAGACAGCAATCCATGTAGGTAAATGGATTCCTAAAGAACAATTGGCTAGGATTTGTTAACACAGATTTTCCAATGTTTAGTCTGAGCGACTTTTTCAATGCAGTTGTAATGGTGCTCATTGCCTGTCTTAAATCTCGTAGACAAATTTTGTTTACAGAACCCTGGGAGATAAAGTTGGAGAAGCCAAAGCCAGCGGAAATTTAGGAAACACTCTCAAAGTATTGGGCAAATTTGATGAAGCTATTGCCTGTTGTAATCGACATTTAGAGATATCCCGGGAACTAGAGGATAAGGTGAGACAGAAATAGATGTACACAAAGTCAGTGATACATAACAAGCTGCAAACAATTAAAGAAATTTTGTAATTGCTTTTCAGGTTGTTTTTTTTTGGCAAATAAATATTGGTATTGCATTAGAAAGAAAAATGGAATTGAGTTGAAATAATTTGGTGATCGAGTTTTAAGTGGATTATCTATTAATTTCAGTAGTAAGGGCAATTTCATGAAAAAATTTGTTTTATAATTTTCAATTTTGCAAGGATATTTCGATAAAAAATCCTTTTTTATTGTGTTTTTTGTTTCTAAAGTTTTTTTTTTTTTTTTTTTTTTTTTTTTTTTTTGAGGTATCAGGAAGTGGTTGTTTTCCCTTCCCAGAAGATTTAAAATAGAATTTAGCAAAAGTATACATTGTGAGAATAAAGGGAAAAAACTTCTATTTCAGTGGGCAAATATAAATTTATTTAAAGGGAAGATTTTTTTTTTTAAATACATATATGCAGGAAACTAGATTTTAGAATTCCTAAATTCTTCTTTGCATTTTTGTAGGTTGGGGAGGCCAGAGCTTTATATAACCTTGGCAATGTGTATCACGCCAAAGGCAAACACACAGGTCGCTGTGGTGACCAGGATCCAGGGGAATTCCCTCTAGAGGTCAAAGAATCTCTTCAAAAGGCAGCTGAATTTTATGAGTAAGATATATGTTGAGGTAGCATTTATCTGTTGTAAATATACTAAATTGAACATTTTTCCATAACTTCTACTCCAAAAAATCAATAAAATGTTGAGAACATTTTGATTTAATGACAAATGTCAATTAAATCTCTGAAAAAAAAAATCATCCCTAAGTGTGACACAGATGAGTTATATAATCTGCATGTCTATTGCAGAAAAAAAAATTGGAACAAATCAAACCAGGAGACATGGTTGTCATAAAAATCACAGCAGGAGTGTTCTGTTATCTCTGAAATGACAGTCATATATGTTCAAAATGAGATTCTTGTTGGAAAGAACATTGCTAAAATTTACCCACAGAGAGCACTATTGATCTGTTTGCTCTGTCAAAAAGACATTAAAATGAGTGAGATCATAATTTGAGAGGTTGATACTAGACTTTTTTTTACCCATGGAATCATCTTTGGTAGAAGGAAAACATTTATTTGTCAATATTTCATTGGTTTAACATCACTAGTTGGATGCCCTTTTCTCAGTTCTGATATACCGTATTATTTAACACTGTATATGAATATGGGTCTCCTATAGTTAAAGGTTAATGTACTATATAGAAAAACTGAAGAGGAAAGGTTGTATAGGAAATTAGAAATATGTTTAAGACGTCACAATTCACTTGATGTGCGTCAGTTGGGATACACTTTACAATAAAGTAATCAATATATTGTTTTCCTTACACTGCAAGTAATTATTTTGAATAGAAAACTATTTTTCATTGCTTAGGAAGAATGATTAAAAATGTATATAGGTATATTGATGTAAAAAAAAAAAAGGAAACATCTGTATTGACTTCCTTTTAAAGGATACAGAGTAAATACATTTAATGACAAGATAAAAACTCTTTTAAAAGGAGAACTAGCATTATAGAACTAGTCATTGTGTGTACGTGTTTTTTATAAGATTCACAGTTTTGCACTGGTGAAGAAATCCTTTACTTCTTATTCATAAATACCCAAAAAAATATGATTTTATTTAGCTGTATTACATTAGAGGAAATGGGATCATTCATGATTGCATCAAATAGTCCTTGATCTGTGTTGTTGCTGCAGTTTGGATCTTTATTCCTTGCCCAGTTTTAGCCTTAAATCAACTGTTTTTTTCATCATATTTCTGTTATATTGATTTTTTTTAATGGAAAGTGCTTTCCATTAAATATTTGAGTAAAGAGTAGAATTACACAAAAAAAAAAAAAAAAAAAAAAAAATAAAGAACAGACTAAGTTCGTTTATAATAGTGTCATCAATATTTATGGAAATTGTCATCCCAGAAAATTAAAACATTAACAAATGCTAAAGCAGATGTAATAACAATCATACTTGTAAATAGAATGATCTGTTATTTTATTAGCTCAGTTTTCAAAATTATTGCACATTGATTTTAAAGTACTCATTGTGTCTGAGTTAAACAGGAAGAACAATACAGTAGTAATAAAATTATATTTAACTCTGATTTTATTCTTTTTTTTCCCCCAGAGGCAATCTACAAATCGTACGAGAAATTGGGGATAAGGCTGCACAAGGTCGAGCTTGTGGAAACCTTGGCAACACAAACTATCTCCTTGGTAACTTTAGTGCTGCCATCAGGTATCATGAAGAGGTAGGATTAGTTCCGTCATATAAAAATTGACAACTTCCTGTATATCACCTATAGTGTATCAAAAACAAGGATAATCACTTTGATTTCACTTTTGACAATGAAATCATTCACATAATTATGCCCCGCCATGAATGTGGCCGGGGCATACAGTGGTTGTCATGTCCGTCTTCCGTCCTTCCGTCACACTTTGCATTTAGCTCTGTTCAAAGCTTAGTTTCAAAGAAACTATCCAAGATATTTTTATCAAACTTCATATGCTGATAGATATTGATGAGAGCTATGCAACTGCATCAACATTTTTTGACCTTGACCTTTCCTTTGACCTTGACCTCACTTTTCTTAAATTAGTGTTTAGCTCAGTTTTAAAGATACCATTCAAGATAGTGTAATCAAACTTCATATGTTGATACATACTGATGTAAGCTATTCAACTGCATCAACATTTTTTGACCTTGACCTTTCTTTGATCTTGACCTCACTTTTCTTAAATAAGTTTTTAGCTCAGTTTTAAAGATACCATTCAAGATAGTGTTATCAATCTTCATATGCTGATACATACTGATGAGAGCTATTTAACTGCATCAACATTTTTTGACCGTGACCTTTTCTTTGACTGACCTCACTTTTCTTAAATTAGTGTCAAACTTTATATGCTGATACATACTGATGAGAGCTATTCAACTGCATCAATATTTTTTGACTTTGACCTTTCCTTTGACCTTGACCTCACTTTTCTTAAATTAGTGCTTAGCTCAGTTTTGAAACCATTCATAATATTTTTATCGAACTTCATATGCTAATACATACTGATGTAACCTTTTCAACTGCATAAACAATTTTTGATCTTGACCTTTCATTTGACCTTGACCTCACTTTTCTTAAATTTGTGTCAAACTTCATATGCTGATACATACTAATGTAAGCTATTCAACTGCATCAATATTTTTTCACCTTGACCTTTCCTTTGTCCTTGACCTCACTTTTCTCAATTTGTGTTAAAATGTTGCATTACTAATATACCCTCGGCGGGGCATTCATGTCCTATGGACATATTTCTAGTTTTTTTTCTATCTTGATTGTTTTTCTTTAAATGTCATGTATTGCTTAAATAAATACTTAAAACAATAAATTCACAGAAAAATGTGTTCAATGCTCTACAGCCCCATGGAGTAGTTCATATCATATTAGGTACACTGCACTTAGGGTGCTGAGATTTACTACTTCTGACAAGTGATGTACAAATGAAAAACAATTTGTAATCAGGAATTAGAGTATTATACTAAGCACTTGAATGGACAACCAACATAAGTCTTAGTAGTGACACATCCATTTATCCCCTCACAAAAACATATAAACAAAGACATGCTGTATCCTGGACTTGTGACTTCATCAAGTATGAAGTTTTTGATTTGATTGTGTGTTGAAAACTTTACAGTTAATGTTAATTTTGAATAAACAATTTCTTCATTTTTTTTAATAGCCCACAATTCGATCTTAATTAGGGAGGTTTGAACAAATTGAACTTTTTACAGACAGCTTTTAAAGTAAATATTGTGTTTTCAAATTGACTGTCAACAGCCAGGCAATTAATGCACAATACTTGCATGAATATTGCATTATTGAATTTAATATACATGTAATTGTCATCTTCATGAAAGTGTTCATGTTTTAAAATTGGACTTAAACATGCTGGGAGAATTGTTATTCATAAAATATGAATTTGAGATTAGAGAGAAATTAGGAATCATTGAAATGTAAGATAAATTTTTTTTTTATACTCCAGGATCCAAGGTGGTCACCATGTTATTTTTGTCCTGTCTAAAATTTTGACATTTTCTCCAAAACTCTAATCTCTCTGATGTCCTCTCGATCTCATCTCCTTGAAATTTAGATGGAATCTTTTTAACTAAAAAATTAGAGACTTTGTTTTTGCAAAATTATAGAAGCATTGATATTAAGTAATCACCTTATCTGTCAGTCTGTGCATTTGTGTTCATGCCATAGATTTGTAATCGAGAAATACTGGAAGCTCATATTTGTAACAAAGATTGCCTATGACTAGAAAATGTGTTCTCATCTTAAATCAGGGTCATTTGGAAAGTTCATAGTCACTGGGGAAAAAATGTATGAAGTTGGAAATTCACACAAAGATTACTTATGACCTTAGATGTGTCCTGACCTTGACCCATGGTCCTGTCCTTTGGTCAAGTTCAAGGTCACTTTTTTAAAAAATGTATACAGTCAAACCTCGTTATCTTGAACTCGATGGGATCAAGCAAAACGTCGAGATATCCAAGGATTCAAGATATCAAGGGTAAAATGCCTAAAGAATAAGTGGTTGGGACTTCCATATCACTTCGACATATCCATGGTATTCGAGATATCAGTGTTCGAGATACCGAAGTTCAACTGTAATTCAAGTTCAAGGTAACTGGTGGAATAGGTGTATAATTCATGTTTGGTCCATAATTCTCTGATGGAGAAATATTGAAAGTCAATACTTGACACAAAGATTGCTTATGATTTGAGGGTGTTTTCTGATCATGACCAAAGGTCAGTGGCAGAAGAAATATATAATTTGTGCCAGGTCCATAACTTTCTTATAAAACATTGGAAGTTCATACTTCACACAAAGATTACTAAGACTTGATGGTGTGGCATGACTTGACCCTAGGTCCTTTGGCCAAGTTCAAGGTCACTTTTAAAAAAAATGTATTTTCATCCTTGCCATATCTTATAATGGAGAAGCATTGGAAGTTCTTTCTTGGCACAATGATTTCTTATGAGCTGAGGCTGTGATAGGTCCTTCACCCAAGATCATTTTGGCAAGTTCAATGTTCACTAGCAGAAAAACTGAATATTCTGAGTCTGGTCCATATCGTTATTAGAAATAAATATTGCATGTAGTGTTTTCAAAAGTATTGCAGGGGTGGGTTTGTGAACTTGCAAACAGTACCTGAAGTTTCACCAAATGTTTAGCCCATTTTCATCTTTAAAATGTACAAAAAGAGATGTAATTTTAGATGGGCAAAAACTGCAAAAATGATAGCATATTAATATTGATAATGATTTGATAATTGTAATGTAAAAAAAATAGAAGTTATTGAAAAGTCTTTTTTCATGAGTACTTTATAAACAGGTCTGTTTAATTTCACTATATTATTTCATCATGCAAATAAAGTTCTTGAGTGTGTAAAAAATTATCCTGAGCTTAATTATTTTTTGCATGTAAAGGGTATCTTAAACTTTGTCTCACAAAAATAATAAGTGAAATGTAATTGTTATTTACATCTTTTTGTATGTGATAAATTAAGAAGTCATTATCATAGACATCAAGAAAACTATTAGTGCAAATCCTGCTTTTTTATTTAAATATAAGAGACTAGTATATTCTATAGTTAATTGGGTCTACATGTGTATTTTTAAGCATTTGTGTTTGGTTTTTCCTTGATGATTAATAAGAAAGTTGGGATTGGTTGTTGAGAGAACTTATATTTGTAAAATGGAAATCTTTCTGGAATGAGAAAATAGAGGTTTTCTGAAAAGGAAGGTGTTGTGAATGATTTCATGTATTTTATGAAATAGAGTGTTCCTTTCAGAGGCTGGCTATTGCCAAAGAATTTGGTGACAAGCAGGCAGAAAGACGAGCATACAGCAATCTGGGAAATGCTCACATCTTCCTTGGTGAATTTGATGTAGCAGCAGAAAAATACAGGTAATGTACCATAAATCTGGAGATTTTTTACTGTCAAGGAGATTTTAGCAATTTCGCAAATGCAATGCATTTGCAAAAATAATTTAGAGATAAAATGACAAAAATATATTTTGTTGAGTGAGTTTTTTTCCTTTGATGGTAAAATTCATATACCTGTAAATGTACTTATTTCCACGAAGTCCTAATTCAGCAGAATCACAATTTCTGTTCAATCTGTGAGAATTAAATTATGTGGATGTCTTGCATTGCCATTGTGTCTCAAATGCACTTGAATTACACTGTGACACATTTCCATGGAAAGTTTATGACCGCGTACATGGCGTAAATTAATCAAACATGGAAAAGAGTATTCTACAGTATTTATAATTGCTTCTATTTGAATTATGCTGCACATGCAACATCTGCTATTTTTAGCTCTTCTGAGCCAAAGGCTCAAAGAGCTAATGCTATGGCCATTTGTGCGGTGTGCTTAAAATTTTTAGAATATGGGCCCTAACTCAAGAACCCCTTGGCAATTATTGTCAAATTTGTCACAAGGTATCCTTGGCCCAAGGGCTCCCTCTTATACTAACTAGGGTTGTGGCCCTTAAACAAGGGGAGATAATTTGGTGAATAAAACCAAAAGGACTGGTTGCTAAAGAATCTTCTCAAGAACCACTGGGCAGATTATCACCAAACTTACACAAAAGGATGAGGATATGTTGTAGATTAAAAATTGTTCAAGGCATCACCCTCGGGCAAAGGGCGTGGTCTCAAGGTCACTTCAAAGTTGACCAAAAATTACATTTTATTAAAATGTTGATATTTTGCTTATTCTAAGGACTAGGATCATCAAATCTTGTCAGGTGATGCATCTAAGGACCTCATATCATGTTGACTCAAAAGTAGGTCACGTTGACCTACTTTTTAAATTTTGTGGCCATTCTTTTTCAAAATGATTTAGAGGCATATTTTGAACAATTTAAGGCCTATGATCATCAAACTTTGTCAGTTGATGTATCTTGGGTCCTCAGAGTACATCAACCAAAAAGTAGGTCACCTTGACCTTTTTTTTGAATTTTATGGTTAATCTTTTCATAACAATAAAGGTCATTAATTCGAATACTGAGAGGTTTAGAATCATTAAATCTTGTAAGATGATACATATTTATTAAAAAGTAAGTCACAGTGACCTACTTTTTGAACTTTGCAGACATTCAATTTCAAAGCATTTTAGAGGCATAATTTGGACATTTTAAGGCCTATGATCATAGATCTTTGTAAGTTGATGCATCTTGGGTCCTCAAAAAACATCACCGTGACCTACTTTTGAAATTTTATGGCTGTATTTAATATTTTCGGGTACTGTATGGCTAAGAAACATCAAAATTTGTAAGTTGATGTATCTTGGGCCCTTCAAGTAGGTCAACTGAAAAGTAGGTCACCTTGACCTACTTTTGAAAATTTATGGCTTTAATGAAATATTTCAGGTACTAATTGGCTTGGAATCATCAAACTTTGTCAGTTGCTGCATCTTGGGTCCTTGGAGTAGTACGACAAATGAAAAGTAGGTCACCATGACCTACTTTTGAAATTTTATGGCTGTATTTAATGTTTTCAGGTACTATTTGGCTTAGAATCATCAAACTTTATCAGTTGCTGAATCTTGGGTCCTCGGAGTATGACAACTGAAAAGTAGGTTACCCTGACTATATGGCTATAATGAAATATTTTGGTCACTAATTGGCTATAATGAAATATTTTGGTCATTAATTGGCTTAGAATCATCAAACTTTGTCAGTTGATGCATCTTGGGTCCTCAAAGTATGTCATTTGAAAAGTAGGTCACTGTGACCTACTTTTGAAATTTTATGGTTATAATTAAATATTTTAGGTATTAATTGGCTTAGAATCATCAAACTTAGTTGATGCATTTTGGGTCCTCAGAGATTGACAAGTGATAAGTAGGTCACCATGACCCACTCAGGTACTTATTGGCTTAGAATCATCTTAGGTTCTCAGAATGTTTCATCTAAAATATAGGTCATGATGACCTATGTTTGGAATTTCAAGGCTTTATCTAAATATACAGGATACTTAGAGGCTTCAAAGAGAAGTGATGTACAGTTTTTCAGAAGAGTGATTCAAGGCCCTTGGGCCTTTTGTTTTTAACTTTATCATTCTGACAGTGTTAGTTACCCTTGAATATATTTTTTTAACCTCAAATGAACTTGTCTATTTCAGTAAGTCAATTATTTTTATTTGAAAGTTTGTTTACATGAATATATTCTTGTACGTAGATGAAATTTTGCATGATTGATAAAACATACTTGAAATTTTTTCCTAGTGCTCAGGTGAATTTGCAAAATATAAAAATCAAAATTGATATAAAATTAAACATGTAGCTTTTTGACCCAGAATTGCAAAAATAAATATGTGTAAAAAAAAAAAAAAAAAAAAAAAAAAAATTCCAAAATTTTTGCAGTGTATGCATTGGCTTATATAAATCGATAATCTCTGAATGATTTGGTAATGGAATATCCATATTAATCCCTGCCCCCTTTTTAAAAAGAAGAAAAAAGTCTTAAAGAATATCAAACCTGGATTTATTTTGTAGGAAAACTCTACAGATAGCAAAGCTTCTAGGTGACAAAGCTTTAGAGGCTCAGGCTTGTTACAGCTTGGGGAATACTTACACACTACTCCGAGATTATGAGAAGGCTATTGAGTACCATATGAGGCATTTACAGATTGCTCAGGAACTAACTGACAGGGTGGGAGAGGGCCGGGCCTGTTGGAGTCTGGGCAATGCCCACACGGCCCTGGGCAACCATGAGGATGCTATGCAGTTTGCCAGTCAGCATTTACAGATCTCTAAAGAAGTATCAATTTTGTTTTGAATTTAATGATCACTCTTTTGAGTAGGCTCAGCACTGCCAACCCTTACAATTTTGGCATAATTAAAGGCTATGTTTTCCATGTCTAAAATACACCTTATTTTTTTTCTATATATTCTTCCAATTTTCATTTTTCTCGATGAAGAGTCTGAATTACCAGAATTTTCATAGCTTTCCACCCTAAGTTTTCACTACTCTAATTAAAAAAAAACATAATCCTTAGGGCATTTGTTTGTCTTATCATTGTACGTTTCTGTGCTAACTTGAGAACAAAATCATTTTAAAGTCAGCAAAATGAAGAAAAAAATATCCAATGGCTGGGGCTGAAGCAGCCCCTGGACTCCCTCATTACGATTTTTCATTTCATGATGTTGGCAGCTCTGTAGGCTTTACAAATATGTTCTTCAGGAAAATTTTATCAGGCACAAAAGATGAAAGCAATATGAGAGATAGATATATCAATATTGCAAACTAGTTGAGGTTTAAAAATGGCTCATATTCATACTCAGTTTTTCCCTAATTAAATTAAGCAGATGTTTTCTCAAAAGTTCTTGCAAGCATTCATGTAAAGTGTAGGTTCTCAAGTTTGTTCAAAACATAACCTTAGGGACTAAGTTGGGGCCACAACTGGAGAAATGAGTTTTAGATGAGTATGTAGACATGCGGAAGAATAAATTTTGCAGTTACTAAAGTCAAATTATCTTTTCTTATTTTTACAAAATTTAATTTTAAGATTTTTTAACTCTATATACTACATATAAACAGAAGATTGATTGGTTGATATGAATTTTTACAGATAGGAGATGAGACGGGACAACTGACAGCTCAGATGAATTTAGCTGATCTAAGACAGGTGCTTGGAATCAACGGAAATGTCAATCAGTAAGTCATTCAGCAGATTCAAGGGATAGTTTAGACCTAATATTTTCCTGATTTGTTGCCTCCCTCCCCCCCAAAAAAAAATGACTTCAAAGGAGCTTTTTTATAGGAACTCTAATAACCTTGGGTGAAGAAATCTAAAAATATTTCAAATATAATGTAGATCACCAAATTTTTACGACACCTTATTTTCACAAGATTGTCATTGGGTATTTGTAAGCGAGACATAATTTTCAAGAATTTTTGTTTTAGTTTTAGTTCCATGTAATCTTTTTCTTATACAAATAAACATTAGAATTAAATTTTTGCATGTCGTCTCTCATATTTACGCAAAAATTAAGTTCTCGCTTATAAAAAGTGATTTACAGTAGTATTAATTACCATTTTTTCTTTTCACACAGACATTCAGATGAAAAAGATGTTGGAATAAGTAAGTCTTTTATGTTATTGTTGAAATAAGTACAAAATTTATGTTTTTAAAATTTTCTGAAATAATATACAGTACATAATTTAGCAAGTTTATGATTTGAGAAGATGATCTAATGGTGCAATATGTTAAACTTGGCCAATGTAATTTTTCCCATTTTGTTATTTTTAGGTCGTCGACCATTTAGAAGACATAGTATGGAAAATATGGAATTGATGAAGTTAACGCCAGACAAAAAGGCAAGCACATTTGTAGAATATCACATAACAGGTATTTTCTGTGGTTGTCCATATTTGGGGGAATTTTGCAGCTAGGACTGATCCAAAAAAAATTACAATCACAAATTTTTCAAAAAATATAAATTCAGATATTCTACAAGTGCATCTTTTATTATCAAATATGATAATTAGTTAAAACTACAGCTTGATTAATGATATTTCATAACTGTTGACAGTACATTTAAAGAAATATATTCGTACTGAAGAAAAACATTAAATTAAGTGATTTGAAAATAATGAGACTCAATTTTAAAGTATTGTGAACAAGGTCAACATGTCATTAGATCTTAAAACATGGCATTTTTTTTTTATGAATCTTTAGCATTTGGGAGTTATTTCCCATTAACTGTAACAGCCCCAGAAATTAAAATTGCAGAAATTAATTTGCTACCTTTCAGAGGTCAAATCGCAAACATTTCCAACCCATAGAAAATACCCATTATACGGTATATATATTTTTACTGGAGAATGATATAGATCAGGTAAAATGTGATTTTTTTTTCAATTATTATTAATGTTCGTGTATTTTGAAATTTTTTTTATCTTACAGGGAGAGACTGGTGGGGCCAGACCAAAGATGAACAAATTCATGAAATCTGCCAGTGTGGCTGTAGAGGTAGATAGGGAGAAGAAAGAAAAAGTAAGAATTTAAAAGCTGAGGGAAAATTATAGTAAATAAGAAAAAAATGAAATAAGAATAAGCATAGGGGTAAAAATACCATTGATATATATACTGTGAACCTGTGTCAGCATATGCCTGCTGTGAAAAAGAGACACATATATGTGTCTTTTCAGACTTACTATGCAAAACATGGAGGGGGGACCTACATGTATCTAAAGACAGACTATTCTTTATCCCAAATACCAAAATACACATTCACATAAATTCACTTGACATTATTTGAAAAACTCTAGCTCTACTTAGAAAGAGCACCAGAAATACATGTACATAAATTTATGTAGCTATTGTTTATTACTGTCATATGTTATACATGCACTTTGTATGGGTCTGCATTTACAATGCATGTTTACTTTCTACAGTTATCTACTCATGAGGAGATGAGTGAGGATTCATTCTTTGACCTATTGAGTAAGTTCCAGAGCCGACGAATTGATGATCAAAGGTGCTCGTTTAAACCAATGGAATCGAAACCAGACAGCAATGGGGATCAGCTGAAAAAAGATACAGGTACTCACTTCTGTATTTATAATCTGAAGTTCAACAGAGAACAAAGGGGAAATACCTTAAAAACAATTTTACAGTGTTGATAGTGAGTGTTAAAATTTTTCTGAATGTGTAAAAATAAAAAAAAAGTAGAAGTTGCTCTTTTTTAGCTCACCTCAGCCAAGTTGAGATGAGTTTAAGTTATTTACTCTGCACTCATTTCCCAGGTTAAAGTTTTTAGAGCAGGTCTATTCACAAATAATAGTTACACCTGGACCTAACTAGCTGGGATGTTGCCTTTAGGGATGTTTACTCGGCCCATATTTTCCATTTGAGTAGCCAAGTTAAAGATTTTCTGAGCAAGTACATTCTTTGGTAACTGTTCGCCCTTCCTAAACCAAATTTACAAAAATTATGCATAATTCTGCAATCTTGCTTTGATGCTAAATTTTCCACATTTGTTACAATAATATTGTTATTAGCTGTAAGTTTTTTCATCTCAATGAACATTCATTTAATTTGAGGCTTTAAATCACTTATTGATTGAATTTTGTGAGTTGAGCTTTATTATACTCTCTGCAACAAAATACTGGAATCACTGTATCCAACTATCCATTTGCATGTCTGTAGATCCAAAGTTGAGATCAGCATTAGGGTCATTTTTCTGTTTATCTCAAAGGGATCCAGGCCAAACTTGCATATGATGCATCTGTAAATACTTTCATATGACGTGTGCCTTGATTGAGCTCCCACAGGGGGTATCAGTGCTGTTAGGACAACTTCAGTTATCTCTACTTATCATTGATTACAGATGGGGAAGAATTTCTTGATATGGTGGCAGGAATCCAGAGTTCTCGAATGAACGATCAAAGAGCAGAACTTCCCCGGTATCCAGGTCTGAATTCACAGGAAGTTATCAGCCAGTATCTCCACAGTCAGCCAACGGAAGAACCCGACGATGCTTTCTTTGAAATGTTGATGCGTTGTCAGGTATAACTTAGAGGGAAACTTGATAAAGCAGGATGAAGTTTAGTTTTCAATGGTTAAATTCTACAGGGAAAGTTTTTTTTGTCACATTTCTTCCAGTTCAGTGGCTCATTGCTGCATCAAATGATCAGTGTTATTTGATTATTTCCTTTACTGGAACTTTGGAGTTATATATACATTGTATTATGATTGAATTAATTTTCTCAGCCTGAATGCTTTCTTTTAATTAAGGAAAAAAACATGATGAAAGAAAAAAATATGAATTACTGTACAGCAGGAAATTAACTCGCGGAGTTAATATTCGCTATATTCGCGGAAATAGAACTTCCGTGAATTCAAGATACAGTGAATAATTCTTCAAAAATTAATAAGGATATGTTGAAATATTACCGATATCTGTGATTAGATTCGTTAACTCTATTTGTGTTTCCTTGCAAGCATAACAGCAGTAATTAATATAGCGGAGATATAGGCTGTCTTCCTAATTTTGCGGGTGAACGGATCAATTACTAACACGTAGTTGTTGATTTTTTTTAAAGCTTAATTGATAAAAACATCTATAACTGCCACCCAGTAGAGGTGCAATGTAATCATCTATAAAACATGTATTGTTAGATTTCACCCGTGCGTATCACTCAGTCTTATTATCTTTAATCAAGGCACTTACGTAGTAAAGACAACACTGTTACACATTAATTCAATTTTATTAACAGTTCAACATTTTGATTATCGGTACTGATTTAGATTCAGAGGGATTTAAACATACTGCAGTAAATACTACTCTGTACGCTACTCAAAACATACTTATGAACGAACACCTGCCAAAGGGCTTCTTTTTTGTACATGAATGTTTTGGATACGACTTGAAATCACTTGAATAAATCACTCGAGTATAGACTCATATATATTTCAAAAATATTTAACAAAAAAAAAAAGAGAGAAAACACGAGAAAGAAAGAAAAAAATTATCTGAATGCATAATATTGTAAATCGTACAACATTTTGTCTTCTAATCGGGATCAGTATGGTGTTTCGTTTTGGGTTCAGAATCGACATAATACGTAAGGAAAATATTTGCAGTGCTGAAAAAAGTTTTTGTATATTAATTTTTCCTTTCCGCGAATTCAAACGACTGCGATTTGCTGCAAGTTGAACAAATCGCGATCTTTTCCGACAGCGATTTTAACCTGCTGTACAGTATATAATTGTATTAATGAATTCATTTGAGTTATGTAACAGAAATAATAAACCAATGACAACAATTTTATTTAATTTTTTTAATTATTATTTTTGGGGGAAAATATAAAATTCCTTCAATGAATGTAAAAATGGGCCTCCATTTCTTTTTCCCCCCAAAGCATGAAATATGCTATTACATATATAAAAATGAGACCAATTGTTGAGATTTTGGATGCTATGATGGTATTACTCATTGAAGCTAATTCTCTTGCAGGGTAGCAGGATAGAGGACCAGAGAAGTGCAATGCCCCCGCCACGACCAGCTCCAACTGTTCCTGATGAGGACTTTTTCAGTTTAATTCAAAAAGTGCAGTCAAGTCGTTTGGAAGAACAAAGAACTACATTACCTAAATTAGTCCCAGAAACCACAGGCAAAAAGAAGAAAAAATAGCCCTATAATTGTAAAAAAAAAAGATAGCAAAACACTGTACTTATTTATTTTTTACTGTTAGTGAATTTTTTTTAAACGCTTGATGTGTATATAAACATAAAGATAAGCTTGGCTTTTGTGATGCCAACTTGTGGTATACATGTAGGTGCTTAGCACAAAAATGTGTGAAAATATATTTTTATAAATGTTTTAAAATGATTTTTTCAAAAGGTATCTTTACAGTTTTGTGGATATGATAATGAAAAATAGAGTCCTCAACAAGTTGTAAAATTCATTTCACACGAGTCCAGAGGTCAAGTTGGGGCTTGTTCTTTGCCTGAGAAATTTGTGATACTCAGGTGAGAGTCTAGGGCCAATTGATCTTCTTTTCCATGTGTAAATCTCATTAAAAAAATTATTACAGCATTATATATGATACATGGTGGACGAGACCAAAATAAATACCTTTTGTTGAGATTTGCTAAATTTCATCTCAAAAGGAAAAGGGCATAACAGCAATATATACGGACATTTAAATCACAGACCTGCCCTTTGGTAGGAAGGGATCTCATATTATTATTGCATTTGTTTTACATGTTGTATATTAGCCAGAAATCTGTATTTTTCATTCTAAGTTGTAGCCAAATTAATGTATTAAAGGCCCAGTCCAGAGAAGCCTTTGAAAAAATTTCCATATAAAGAAGAAATTATGAAAATATCAAAAAATAACATTGCAATTCTTTTAAACCTTATTGTTTACCACACAGACTGGCCACACAGACTGGAATTGCCAAAGATAATGGGAATACAAGACTAGGGCAATCCCCTGCTCTGAGACAATATTCAATTTCAGAGTTCACAGAAAAGTTATACTTTCCTAAAATTGTATTTTCAATAATGTAATCTTCAATACATTTGAGTAATTTATTTTATTGAACAACTTATTAATTGATAATTGGTTTTTAAAGTTGACAGTTAAGCATATTTAGAAGGAAATGGGTTTATTAGAGCCAAAAAAATGATTTTTGAACATGAATGGGTCAGGTTTCCATTCTTCAGTAATGTTTAAATTATGGAAATCTATTTTTATGTTTCAAAAAACGGAGTCTGAACCCATTTTATATAAAAATTGAACTTTTTATTCTTTTATTTAAATCACACCAACACACATCTAAGTTATGTAGACATCGTAGTGTACTGGTTAACGCGTTCAGTCTTGTGCCAAATCATGAGCTTTCGAGAGAGTTCGAAGCTTTTTTTTTTCTTTTTACATACCTTAAAACATGGGTGAAAAAATTATTTATCAATAATTTATTCCATAAAATACAGAAAGTGAATGTTTAAAAGCAATATTGAAAATACAATTTTTGACAAATATAACTTTTCATGAACTTTTAGAATTGAGAAATGTCTTTTCTCAGATTTGGGTATTGTCTTCACCTTGTACACCTCCATTCTTTAGAAGCTCTAAAGATCTATTAAGGTACATGCAGGTGTAAAGTTTTTTAAAAAAAAAATCTTGAGTCAGAGAAATGTACGGTTGAACTTTGTTATCTTGAACATATATCTCAAATTCGAGGAATATGTCAAAGTGAGTTGACAGTCCAAACCCATTTTTCTTTATGTATTTCAACCTTGTTATCTCGAATTCTCAGATACCTTGAAGTTAAATCTCAGTTCAATCAAGTTTGAGATAACAAGGTTAGACTGTATATGGTATTTCTAGTTATTACCTCACATCACATTTTATGTACTTATCTGAGATTGAAATTCCTAGGAATATGATTTTCATTACATTATTGCTATTGGTGTATGTGTGGTGAACTACTAGAATTCAATTGGTGCTTGTGTATATTGCTCTCCACGAGATGTTTTCTAATGTGATTTTTTATACACCACTGATTAAAGATTGTTTTAAAGCTTTGTCTGTCCCTAACAAAATTTTGCCAAGTTGAATACATATGTTTGTTGAATTTGGCTGTTAACACTATTTAAGGCCACTGCAGTGACTTTTGGTCACGGGTCATATTTCACACTTGTCAGTTATAATTGTAGCGAGTCGGACACATCAAGAGTACCATTTCTTTGTATTCTTATCAGCTATTATCTACAAACAGTATTAAAAGCTTTTCTTTTTCCTGTAGAAGCAATCTGTTTGTACTCTTGCATATGAGAGAAAGAGGATAATTGTGTTACATGTTTGTTGAATGATTGTTTTGTTGCATATCCATGATACAACTTTTCATTTATTCATGGGACCATAATAAAATTCATAGTAATATTTGGGGTTACTTTTTCTTTTTGTTTCTTGAAACTGAAAACTGATCCGTAACTTCCCTAACATCCAGATGGAATGGGGGAGGGATTATAAAGGTGAAATGTTCATCCAATAAGATCAATTACAATGTAGATTTGCATGTTCCATATTATCACCAGCAAGTTTTCAATCTGATTATAGTTTCTTTGATGTCCAAAACAGCTGAAATGGCAAAATTTGTACAAGGTCATTCGAAAAAAAATGATAACTTCAGTTAAGTTTTCAAACAAAAAGCCGTGGCAAAACTCAAAAAGGGATTTACATGAATATAAAACTACAGTCAAAATGAGAGCAACATCTGAAATTATTGACTCCTTTTTATGTAAATTAGATATTACCTGATACATTTCTGCTTCTAATCCCAAAATGTACCTCGCACAATATTTGGGGATTATGTGGGAATTGTGTTCTGACCATAACCTTGTAATGGAGAGAAATTGGAAGCTCGTTCGTGAAACAAAGACTGCTTATTATGATCTCTGGTTATTACATGATTCAGACAATAGTTCATTTGGGAAAGATAAAGGTCACTGGCAGAAAAAGTGTAAAAATTTGTGTCTGGGACTGAACATTGTGGTGGAGAAGCAGTTCAAATGACTTGTAATATCAGGGGGAGTCGAGTCATGACCTTGAACCAAGGTCCTGTGGGCAATTTATGTTGGGTCTATAATCCAATAAACAAATATTGGAAGTTAATATTTCATCAAAGATTACTTATGATGTGGGTGTAACATGATCTTACAGACTAAAGGTCAATTGGGTAGTTCAAGGTCACTGGCAAAAAGTCTGTGGAGTTAGGTCCGTAATCTGTAAACAAATACCTGTATTGGGAGTTCATTAAATTAAGATTACTTAGGACCAGTGGATGTAACATGACCTTGTTCTAAAGTCATTCAGGCAAATTTGAGGTCACTTGCAGAAAAATGTATAATTCAGGTCTGGACTATAAATTTGTAATGGAACAAGAGGCCCAAGGGCCTTAACAGTCACCTGAGTATAATACAACAATTTAAAGGATCCATAGAGTATAAAATGAACTGAAAGGTGAAGCTTTGTTGCCCAAAAGCAAGAAAAAAATAGGATGATCAGGATTAACAAAATAATTAGTATTCATTAACAGTTCATAAATCAGGTTCTAATTAATCTGTTCCCCATTTAATCACTATCACCATACAGTATATTAACAAATTATTGATGCTTCTGTACTATTTTAACACCTTGAAATTTCTTACATTGGCCTCAGATTTGTCTGTGATGAACATTTAATAAGACAAGTTATTTTTGTCTCATTTTTATTTATCTATTACTTGCAAGTCTATCTGATCATTAAAACTAGGAAAGTACTTTTTGTATTATACAATAACAATTCTTGCATAATTCTCTTATTCTATTTACCTTTCAAGTACCGGTACATTATTTACAGTGATTATTTAATTATCAAAAGTAAACGGCAAAGGGGAATGACTCCTCTCAGTAGTATACAAATTAATAGAGCCCTGGCTAGGACCAGAATACTTGACCACATGGTCCAGATGTTCAAAAATCTGGTAAAAATACCCTTCCTTATTAAAACTTTTACTCTGTTTGCCTCAGATACATGTATGCCCAGGTGCAGAGAAGATTTTTAAAGAAATAATGCATTTTTACTACAGATTCACTATATTATCAATAGAGCCCCCCCCCCCCCCCCCCCCCACCGAGAAACACCAGAGCCTCTGACCCAGGGACCATAAGTTTGCTCATCATAACTAATCACTTTGTTTATCTGCTTAACACTAAGGAACAGACAGGATTATTAAATAGAATTAATGCATTTTCACTATATCATCAAGAGCCCCATCCTTACACCAGCACATCTGACCCAGGGGTTATGAAAAAAGCTTCTTTGCTTTTTAACCAGAAGCAGAAAAGAATGTTTTCAAAGAAATTTTGCTTTTTTCACTATATAATCAATAGAAGCCCCCCCCCCCCCCCCCAGAACTCTTGAATCTGGGGCCATGAAATTCACAATTTTGGAAGAGGCATCCTTTCGTATCATAACAATGTACTTACTTTGTTTAAATAATACTCATGGGCAGAGAAGAAGATTTTTAAAGAAATAATTCACCTTCACTATAGGATCTATATAGCCTCGCCCTAGCACCAAAACCCCTGTCCCTGGGGCCATGAATTTCACAATTTTGGAAGAGGCATCCTTGCTTATCATAACAATGTACTTAGTTTGTTTAAATAATACCCAGGTGCAGAGAAGAAGATTTTTAAAGAATTAAAACATTTTCACTTTATAATCAATAGAGCCCTGCCCTAACACCAGAACCCATGATCCAGGGGCCATGAATTTAACAATTTTGGAAGAGGCATCCTTGCTTATCATAACGATGTAACTATTTAATTTGTTCAAATAATACCCAGGAGTAGAGAAGAAGATTTTCCAAAGAAATAATGCACTTTCACAATATGATCTATATAGCCCAGTCCTAGCACCAGAACCCCGACCCTGGGGCCATGATTTTTACAATTTTGGTAGAGTCACCCTTGCTTATCATTACTATGTATTTAATTTAATAAATAATATCCAGGAGTAGAGAAGATTTTCAAAGAAATAATGCACTTTCACTATATGATCTATAAAAAGCCCTGCCCTAGCACCAGAACCCCTGACCCTGGGGCCATGAATTTCACAATTTTGGTAGAGAGCTTAATGTTTATTACAATCATGCCAACAGTTTGACTGCTTGCATGATGTCCAGGAGTAAAGAAGATTTTTTAAAGATTGCATTAATTTTGGTGGTTTTAGCCCCACCCCTCAGAATGTAGAGGGGCAGGGACCATGAAATTCAAAAATTTTGTTCCCCTTTACACATAGATGCCATATGCTAAAATTAGCTGAAATTGGTTCAGCTGTTTCAGAGAAGAAGCTGAAAATGTTCAAATGTTAACAGGACGGATGACGGACGAAAACAGATAGCAATAGGTCACCTAGGCCTGAGTGACTCAGGTGACCTAAAAATTTTTGAAAGTAATACTTGACACAAAGCCTGTTTATGACTTGAAGTGTGTCATGACCTTGACTGAAGATCATTGTGGCAAGTTCAAAGTAGGTAGATATAAATTCTAATGTCTAATCTGTAAGAAGAACAAGAGGCCCAAGGGCCTTAACGGTCACCTGAGTATAATACAACAATTTAGAAGTTAAATACACTGATAGATGAAGCATTGTTCCCCTAGCCCCCCCCCCCCCCCCCCCCCCCTCAAGAACCCCAAAAACTGAGGCCATATATTTAAAAATTTTGGAAGAGGCATCCTTGTCTATCATAATCATGCACTTAGTTTGTTTAAATAATCTCCAGTAGCAGAGAAGTTTTCAAAGAATCAATGTATTTTCACTATATAATCAATAGAGCCCCGCCCTAACACCAGAACCCCTGACCCTGGGGCCATGAAATTCACAATTTTTGAAAAGGCATCCTTATGCGTTTAAATAGTCTCCAGTAGCAGAGAAGAAGATTTTCAAAGAATCAATGCATTTTCACTATATAATCAATACAGCCCCACCCTAACACCAGAACCCCTGACCCTGGGGCCATGAAATTCACAATTTTTGAAGAGGCATCCTTATGCATCATAACCATGCACTTAGTTTGTTTAAATAATACCCAGGAGCGGAAAAGAAGATTTTCAAAAAATTAAAGCATTTTTACTATATAATCAATAGAGCCCCGCCCTAACACCAGAACCCCTGACCCAGGGGCCATGGCTTTCACAATTCTGGAAGAGGCCCACCTCCTCATCATAACTACGTACTTAGTTACTTTATTAAATACCCAGGAGCAAAGAAGAAGATTTTCGAAGAATTAATGCATTTTCACTATATAATTTATAGAGCCCTGCCCTAACACCAGAACCCCTGACCCTGGGGCCATGAATTTCACAATTTTGGAAGAGGCACTCTTGCTCATCATAACTATGTACTTAGTTCCTTTATTTAATACCCAGGAGCAGAGAAGAAGATTTTCAAAGAATTAATGCATTTTCACTATATAATCAATACAGCCCCACCCTAACACCAGAACCCCTGACCCTGGGGCCATGAATTTCACAATTTTGGAAGAGGCACTCTTGCTCATCATAACTATGTACTTGGTAACTTTATTTAATACCCAGGAGCAGAGAAGAAGATTTTCAAAGAATTAATGCACTTTCACTATAGGATCTATATAGCCCCACCCTGGGGCCAGAACCCCTGACCCTTGGGCCATGAATTTCACAATTTTGGAAGAGGCACTCTTGCTCATCATAACTATGTACTTAGTTCCTTTATTTAATACCCAGGAGCAGAGAAGAAGATTTTCAAAGAATTAATGCATTTTCACTATATAATCAATACAGCCCCACCCTAACACCAGAACCCCTGACCCTGGGGCCATGAATTTCACAATTTTGGAAGAGACAGTCTTGCTCATCATAACTATGTACTTAGTTCCTTTATTTAATACCCAGGAGCAGAGAAGAAGATTTTCAAAGAATTAATGCACTTTCACTATATGATCTATATAGCCCCACCCTGGGGCCAGAACCCCTGACCCTGGGGCCATGAATTTCACAATTTTGGAAGAGGCACTCTTGCTCATCATAACTATGTACTTAGTTCCTTTATTTAATACCCAGGAGCAGAGAAGAAGATTTTCAAAGAATTAATGCATTTTCACTATATAATCAATACAGCCCCACCCTAACACCAGAACCCCTGACCCTGGGGCCATGAATTTCACAATTTTGGAAGAGACAGTCTTGCTCATCATAACTATGTACTTAGTTACTTTATTTAATACCCAGGAGCAGAGAAGAAGATTTTCAAAGAATTTATGCACTTTCACTATATGATCTATATAGCCCCACCCTGGGGCCAGAACCCCTAACCCTGGGGCCATGAATTTCACAATTTTGGTAGAGGGCTCAATGCTTATTACAATGATGCCAACAGTTTGACTGCTTCATGTCCGGGAGTAAAGAAGAAGATTTTTAAAGATTGCATTATTTTTGGTGGTTTTAGCACCACCCCTCAGGCCCCGGGGGGGGCAGGGACCATGAAATTCACAATTTTTGTTCCCCTTCACCCATAGATGCTATATACCAAATTTGGTTGAAATTGGTTGAGCGGTTCTAGAGAAGAAGTTAAAAATGTTCAAAAGTTAACGCACGACGGACGACGCACGACGACGGACAAAAACAGATAGCAATAGGTCACCTGAGTGACTCAGGTGACCTAAAAATTGGAAACTCATACTTGACACAAACATTACTTATGACTTGGTGTGTCATTAACTCAAGGTCATTTGGACAAGTTCAGGGTCACTGGCAGAAAAATTATATAATTCCTGTCACTCCTGAATTTGAATGGAGAAACATTGTATGCAGCAATTAAAACAAACTGCAGAAGGGGCATCATTTTTTGAGCTTGCTCACAGTATCAAGTTTATTACCATTTGTTCTGTCAAGTATAGAATTTGAGATAACATTTGATATATGCTGCTGTGTGGCTTGTGTGAGGGCTCTTGCCCATGGTCTTCTTGTTAAGCAACTTTTTTATATTAATCAAATAAAATCAGAAAGAAAATAATCCTAGGAGTTCAAAGCTTTAATTCTTCATTTAATATTTGTTATTCAAACATTCACACCCAAAGCCTTATTTTATAAAATATATCAATAACTGAATGCATGCCTTTTAAAATTAATTGATTGCACAGATTTGCTTTTAAAATTACATTAACAAATACATCACAAAATCCCATAGAGAACAAAGAGTAATCTTCATTTATGAGGTAAATATCAAACTAAGAAATAATGGGTTAAAAAAAAACACACTTGGAGCCACAAATGCAGAAGTTAATATTGCTTATGAGTTAAAGACCTTAAAAAACCCCAAGCTTGTTCATTTTTCTTGTAAATGATCTTTTAATTCCTCATTGACAATTCATTGCAGAAATTTTTTACCGTTTAGATGTGTTAAACATATGTATTTTGCCTGGATAAATTATCACTTTACATTGTTTTTACACTAGTGATACACATGGATAAGATAATGAACAGAAAGTCAAACACCAGAATTAAATCTGTGATAAGACTTGTCTGAATTTGGTGCAAGAGAAACGTTGTTCTTGAATAAACATTTCCAGATTGTGTTAGTCTTCTTTTTTTCTCTTTTTTTTTTTTTGGATACATACGTGTTTGTACTTTTTTCTGGGGAAATCAAATAATAACTGTAGAAGTAGCATTTCCAGTAATTTCACCAATTAAATGTATTTTTAGTGACCATGTCATCTCCTCTCATCAAATCCCTAAAAGAGCCTCACCTTAGTAATCTTGGGTCCGCTGCTCTTCATCAGATTTTTATATGACTTTTTTAAAATTTATTTTCCATGAAAATTTTTGAGCCCACATTGGCCCCATCCTAGCTCTACACGATAACCAAATTTGAATCCACTCAGCATGGGAATGCTTCCATGTCATTTTATTTAACACAGCCAAGTTGTCTTTAGATTTTTTCCTTCATTCCTTGCATATATTTAAAACTATTATCCCCTATTGCAGCCCTACCCTATCCAAGGGGGCCATGTTCTGAAGAAACTGAAATCTGCTCTACCTAAGAATACCTACATAATACCGGTAATATGACTTATCATGGCCCTGCAATTCTTGAGATTTATGTTAAATATAAGGATAACTCTATTTTGCATAAAAAGTCAAAATTTGCCAATAACTAGCAGTTAAATGAATTTAGAAATAAATCCATAAATATTGAAAGTATATTTGTACATATTATTGGATATTAAAGAAAGATGACTGACAATTCATGAACTGAGCCTCTAATATTTGGCACAACAAAAATCATGGTTATTCAAACATAGTCAAACGTGGTTACAGTAAACATGCTTACATGATAATGAATTCATGCTCATACCAAATTGATCTTTAATCCCTGTAGTTTTAAAATATATTATGAACTATTGGTCATCCCTGGGACTTCACCATAAGCATATATATACTATGTTTCACTTACTTTAGAAAGTCATTTTTTAACATACCCCATCAATCACATTTTAAACTTGCATTGTAAATCACATTGTCAAAAATACTCAAATTTACATACCATATCAGTTTTAAAAGATATAATAAATTAATAATACAAGTGAAATTGTAAAAATAATTTGCATCTTGTAAAATATGACTGCTAATGAAAGCCTTCCTTTACTCCGTGAGAATGATCAATTGTAATTGCAGTTTCAGCTGTTAGAACACATGCCATTCTTTCCTTTAAACCCCTGTCTCCTAATTTGTCTTTCCCTGTTTTTTGACTGCCACACAACAATGGAGTGGTCATCACTGGCCGTCACCAGCATTTCTGGGTCACGAGGGTTGAATGCAACACTATTGACCACATCAGTGTGAGGGAATTTATGTAGGCAGATTCCGTAGTGACGATCCCAAATGTAGCCATGCTGATCTTCAGCTCCACTGAAAAACATGAAATAACAGAACATCCAACATTACATTTACTTAATTTCATTGTGAAATCACAAGCAACATGAAGTTCAAAGTCTAGTTCCTCAAATCATGTCATGATCTGAATCAACATTTCAATTTCTGTTTAAGTGCTCAATGGCCTCTGTCACAAAAGAAGTGTGTGCAGTTTCAAATGGATATTAAATGTGAACTGAACTTCAATAATAAGATGCCAACTATTTAGAATAATAGGATCTAGAAATTTTGTCATGCATATTTCATTCTTCTATTTAGATAGATATTTAGACTGAATTTTAGTTGAGCATTTAATAAACATTCAATTTTATTAGAAGAAGCAGATTCTCCCAAATCTTCATGTATGTAAAGCCTCCTATCAAAGATTATTTCGATATCGCTGGTTTTCCTCATCAAATTTGCCTTACCTGGCTACATATTCATTGGAAACATCCAGAAAAATAAAGAAGCACTCATCATTAGGTGTATAAGCCTTATGCGATCTGTACATTTTGCCTACTTTCTTCATTTTCATCAGGTCAATGACATGGATGTCTATCTCCTGAGCAATAGGAGGAGGGTAGAAAGGGTTTTCTATGGTGTAGTTCTTTGGCCACTGTCTGCAGTTCACATACAGGTACCTGTGGAGAATTTGTGGTATATTAATCAAGTTTGAAACCAATATATTGTGTTTGGTTTGTCCATTTGTCTGTTCATGTGTATGTTCATAACCAATTTCACCCTGGCCATACTGTAAGCATTGATTTATTTACATATATACACTATATACTAGGTCAGGTTGTAAACTGTGTACCTAGATGTCAAACTCTGTGAGTAAAAGACAAATACTTCATATCATTTAATTCATGTTCTTTACTAAAGAACACTTAAAAACCATACTGAAACATATGGAGAGAATACATATCAAAGACAAGGAATGTACATAGAGCTCAGTCCTGATTGAGTCTATGTCATTGTGCATTTAATAACATCCTAAGAGTGAAGTATTTTAAAATTACACTAGGTCAAATGTAGAAACACACTTCTGACTAGGATCCCATTCTGATACAGAGTGAAGGTCACTCATCCTCAAGTGAAAATTAAATACTAGTACTTATCAGACCTTTGAGTAAAGATATTTGTTGACGATTACTGCATTTTCTTTACATGCTTAGATACTCTCTGATAGAAAAATATAAACCAGTTCAGATCAAAGAAAGGAAAATAAATACTCTCAAGTCAAGAAATCGGGGACAGAGAGCAGTTTTGACTTTTCACCCAGAATCTCTGTTCAGGATTACTCAAGACCCTCTAACCCAAGGATACTAAGTACTTTCGTTGTGAGTAATGAATACATTTGAGTTTTTACTCTGTTAAGTGATAATGAATTGGTTGGTATATAGGAACAGCAGTATGGCGAGATCTCAAAATGATGGTTATCAACTTGCACTTCTCGACAGAAATACTTGTACTCACCTGTCATCCGGCGATAGACACAAGCCTATGATGTGACCATGAAGATCAATGACGTGGTCTACATCATCATAGCCCTCTCGGTCTATTCCATGTAGGTTTTCCTCCACGTTTGGCATCACCTGTACTCGGTCACCTATGACTCTCTCCAATGACTTCATTCGTTTTATTCCTATCTGGTGTGGAGTGAAAGTCTCTGATCCTCGAGTAAAAATTAAATACTTATCAGGAAATTGACACTTTTGCTGACTAGACGGATTTTCTAAACTTGATTGTTTGCTAGAGGAAGACATATTCTTTTTTCCATTATATCGAGCAGTCTTATCCTTAGGAAAAGGATCCTGACCTTCGATCACATGAGAGCGATCCTGACTGAACAGAATATTAGATTGAAGAGGGTAGCCATACACAGAGCCACCGGCGTACATCCCTTTATAACAGTTATCCTCACAGCTATAACGCCTACACACTGAACAGGCTCCCTCCATACTTTTCACCAATAGGTCTGAATTAACTGACCTCATTTCCAGATCTGCCGATGTCCCAGTAGCACCACTGCAACCTTCAACATCAGCATTTGCTTCCATGTCATTGTTTGCAGAAGCAATGTCCTCTTCTGCATCTCGATAAGCTTGACTGTATGTTATTGTACTATTAATTTCGTGAGAAATTTTGTCTTCTGGGTCCACTTCAATCATTTTCTCTCTTAATGCTCCACCCTCATATACTGTTACCTGCTGAACCTTCTTATAGACATTGTCAACTACCTTTTTTGATTGTTTATCCTTTGCAGTTGATGGCTTAGCACTCTGCAGATTTTCTGTGGAAGTGTCGAAGTCTGTGGAGTATTTATTGGTATCACAGTTACACTTTATCTCACCTTCTGTGTCTGTTAAGCACTCTGCTACAAGCAATGTTCTAATAGAACTTGCATTTTGATTTTCAAAACGATAGAGTCCCATCACCACGGACTCATGCTCTGATTCTATATCTTGAAATCCCTGAAATAGTAGAGCATAAACAACAGGCATCTTTATACTCATTCACTTAAATTTTTTTTAATTTTTTTTTTTTAGGAGACCTGCAAGAGTCATTCTTTTAAAATAAGACAGTTATCTTGCTCATTTTGATAAAGGGATTTCTACAATATAATCCTTTACTACAGAATCAAGTGATATTGGACAGACAGACAGATTGACAGACAGACTGATAACTACAGATAACTACAGGGTGTCTGCAAAGTCGAGTCCTAATTACATTTGTACATAAAGTACTTAAGCTAAAATATAACTAAATGTTACATACAAATTATTTTATATGGTACCAGAGAAAATTAAAAGTGGAGCATTCTGTATCTATTCTAAGATTCAACATATTCCATTTTTACTTCTAGCTATAACATTACAGATCATTTTCTTAACTACTTAATATACAAAAAATTACAGAAAACCCTTTGATATATTTTTTCACTTCTATTATCTTGAATGCCACACATCATTTCTCACCTTATTGAGAATAATTGAAGAACATGATTGGAGCTGCCCAGTTATATGCAGATTTCCAGAGAGCAAATAATTGTAATTATACCAAGTCCCAAACACATCATAAGGCTTATTTATAACTCTAGCCTGCAGTAAAAATTCTCCTGAAATAAAATAAATAATTACTATCTTTTAGGGATGGGTATCATAAAAAAATTTGTATCACAATATTTCACAATTTTTTCCAAAATATATCAGGATAATTTCATGATGTATTTACATACAATTTTACTATGATTTAAAATGAATATCCATAATTTTTCTTTAATAAGGCATGTTTGGATGCTAGGATGCTGTTGTTTTACAACCTTTTTTTTAATTCTGGTTATTGTAATTCAAAAGTTTGAACCAAAAAATCAATTATATTCTAAATCTATAATGACATTATAACACCAGTACTTTAGACTCTGGTACACTGATAATATTGTGTATCCCTTCCATCTTTAATCCTAGTGGACATTCACCACTGTGGAAAACCGTACTGGTGTACCTCCAACAAAATTTATATTCGACAAAACCTTTGTCATATAAAGTGATAAAAAAATGAGAATAGAGGGAATGGCACATTTACCTTCTAGATTGAAAACAGCTATTTCTCCGGAGGTGCTTTGACTCCCAAAGTGAACCCCTGACACCAGAAGGAGGGTGTCATTTTTATTGAACTGTGAGAATTGTGTGTACTTCCAGGTCAGTGTTCTCATGTCATACTTGTCCCTGAGCTGTATAGGGTAGGCTGCATTCCATACCTACAGAGAAACATTAGTAAGTAACAATCATAGATTTGTTTAAAAATTTTATCCTTAAGTTAAATCATTAAATTAAATGTTTATGAGCTCACAACACAAAATATGGAAGCTGAAATACTGTACATGTACGATGCATATTAAATTGATGCATTCAAAATTTAGTGCAAACATTGGGTATGGAGTGGTTGGCGTAATCATGAATTAGCACTACACACATCTGCTCCATGTATTGTATTCATTAATGACTTCTTAATTCTTATGAATTAGCTAATCATTGTCCACACCAAAGCTACATATATGAAGCCTGCTTTCTGACGTACATGTACACATATAGTACTTCTGGGAGATTAAGTTTCATTTAAATATATACAGACTGTAGATAAGATGTTCAGTGAAACTATGTCCTCGACAAAATTCTATCCAAGGACTGCATATCACCAAATTTATTTTATTATGATTAAAGAAAAATACAGAAAAACATGAAAAACATAAAAAAACATGAAAATATGTCCCTCATAAAGTCACTTTTTGGTATGTATATCCTACAAATTTTTAACCCTGTGATAATTTACACTTGTAAAGTATACTATCTAAGCATAGCAACATATACCATCAAATGACAAAGCTTGAATTCACTGTCCAAGCCCTAGAATTTTCCACATAACATAGCAAACCAACAAGTCCATACTTCACAAAATTTTACCTTAATGAAACCATCCTTTGAACAAGTGGCAAACATCTTGCCATTGTGAGAGAAGCTGACATGGAGGACTTGGTCAGTGTGCTGCTTGATGACTGTGCCCTTGACCTCTGGAGTATGGTAGTACAGTCTTTTAAACTCTTGAAACCATGAAGTTTTACCAGGAGCAATCCCAATGTCCTTTGGTATATGATAATACTGGTGAAAGAGTGCCTTCCATAACTGTTCATCAAATGCAATTTCATTCATTCTCCTGAAACACAGACATGTACATCACAATAGATAAATTTAAGAATCAATAAGAATCAAGAATTAATTATGAGAAATTGCTAAGTCATTTGGATGAACATGTACATTTTCTCCAAGTTCTCCAGCCCCCCCCCCCTTTTTCACTCATTGCATTACTATGCCTACATCTGACCCATCATCAGAGTTGATTTTGTTTAATGTGTGTAAATCAAATAAACTTTTACACTTGTGGGTTAAAAGGGTCTGTAAATGGAATATTTATTGCATCAATAAAAATCATGTCCTTTATTTTTTTCTCTATTCAGCAGATTCAACATTAAATTATAAATGTACATATAAATGCCATTCTATTTTATTCATTAAGTCTACCTTGAAACAAGTAATTGCTTTTCACACAATTTAGCCTAGTTTGAACATGAACCCTCCCCATCCCCCTCCCACACACTACAAAAAAATATCAAATTTGAAAGAAGAAATCTTGTTCAAATACCTGCTAACGGTAAAAAAACAAGAGGCCCAAGGGCCACATCGCTCACCTGAGCACTGTGGCTAGGAAAAAAGGAAAAATCAGTTTAGTATTGAAAAGCTTAAATGCATAAGTGGTCCCAACCTACCCCTAAAAAGGGAGTGGGGGGGGGGGGGTCATGATTTGAACAAACTTGAATCTACACTATATGAGGATGCTTCCGTATAAATATGACAAACCGTGGCTCTGCTGTTCTTGAGATTTTTAAAGATTTTTCCTATATATTCCTATGTAAAACTTTGATCATTCATTGTGGCCCCGCCCTACCCCCGGGGGTCATGATTTGAACAAACTTGAATCTACTACACCTGAGGATGCTTCCATATAAATATGACCAATCATAGCTTTGCTGTTCTTGAGAAAAAGATTTTTGAAGATTTTTCCTATATATTCCTATGTAAAACTTTGATCATCCAATGTGGCCCCACCCAACCCCCGGGGATCATGATTTGAACAAACTTGAATCTACACCACCTGAGGATGCTTCCAAATAAATATGACCAATCATAGCTTTGCTGTTCTTGAGAAGAAGATTTTTGAAGATTTTTCCTATATATTCCTATGTAAAACTTTGATCATCCATTGTGGACCCACCCTATCCCCGGGGGTCAAGATTTGTACAAACTTGAATCTACACTATATGAGGATGCTTCCAAATAAATATGACCAATCATAGCTTTGCTGTTCTTGAGAAGAAGATTTTTGAAGATTTTTCCTATGTATACCTATGTTAAACATTGATCGTCCATTGTGGCCCCACCCTACCTCCGGGGGTCATGATTTGAACAAACTTGAATCTACACCACCTGAGGATGCTTCCATATAAATATGACCAATCATAGCTTTGCTGTTCTTGAGAAGAAGATTTTTGAAGATTTTTCCTATATATTCCAGACCTATGTAAAACTTTGGTCGTCCAATGTGGCCCCACCCTACCCCGGGGGTCATGATTTGTACAAACTTGAATCTACACCACCTGTGGATGCTTCCAAATAAATATGACCAATCATAGCTTTGCTGTTCTTGAGAAGAAGATTTTTGAAGATTTTTCCTATATATTCCTATGTAAAACTTTGATCGTCCATTGTGGCCCCACTCTATCCCCGGGGGTCATGATTTGAACAAACTTGAATCTACACTACCTGACAATAATTCCACATGAGTTTCATCTTTCCTGGCCCACTGGTTCTTGAGAAGAAGATTTTTCAATAATGCCATTAATTTTTTGCTATTTCGTAATTATCTCCCCTTGGAGGAGGGCGTGGCCCTTCATTTGAACAAACTTGAAACCCCTTCACCCAAGGATACTTTGTGCCAAGTTTGATTGAAATTGGCCCAGTAGTTCTGGAGAAGAAGATGAAAATGTGAAAAGTTTACGACAACAACGACGCCGACGACGATGACAGACAACGGACAAATTTTGATCAGAAAAGCTCACTTGAGCCTTCGGCTCAGGTGAGCTAAAAACTGCCACAAGTGGACATAAGAACAATACTGACCTAAGCAATCCCTATGCTAAACATTTACAAATAACAGTAAAAAGTATACCAAAGTGCTAATGACAAACAATTTCAGTTCAATATAAACCTAATTTGTTATATCTGTTAAGTTCATTATATGTTTTACAAACTACAGGGAATGAAAATTGCTTCCCTGTAAGCATGAATTCATTCTAAGTGTAATTTCTGTACATAAACCTTGTTTTACAGCAGGTATAACTAATTACAATGGCCTGCTCAATGTTCAATGGCAGTGTGGTAAGGATATCGCAAGTGAGATAAAAGTCTATGTAAATATACAAATTGATTACCGGTAATTAAAATGCATAAGGGCTATAAATTTTATACATAGAAGAATAACACTTATTTTCTAATACATATTTGGTACTCATGACGTTATAGCCAATACACATTATGAAATCAATGCATAATGCATAAAAGAATGCATAGTCCATGTAGGCTAAAAATTTCCTCAAAGTATAATAATCAAATGAGAAAAACAGTAGAATATTGTGCAGCAATTTTATTAATCTTAAAAATATTCTTCTTAGCATTATGCACTATTCATGTAAAATTTAGTAGGACATGCCCTTTTTTGTTTATGTGCTTTATTACCTTGAGTAGAAAAGAACAATGACGTCAATATATGATGTCATAATGTATTCTGGCCAAAACATGTCATGGGTACCAAGTATGTATAAGGAAATGAATTTAAACTTTTTCTGTATAGTAGATATCTCATGCATTTTATTAGATCATTTGCGCAGAAATGTCTACACATAGCCTTATCTCACTTGTGATTTAGTCCAAGTCAGGATGACAGGAATGGCTGTGTAAGGATAGTTTTCAAGAGTTTAACACATGTGGAACTCACTATGAATGGTATATAATATTTGTACAATATAATTTAATATGTACAATATACCTGCAAGTTCCTGACATCCTGACCACCGAAAATGGTGTCATAAATGACAAAATATGCAGAATGACATCATCTGGGAGTAAGTCCCACAGAGTGGTCTCCTCCTCAACCTCCATACCCAAAATTATGTGTATGAATGAATCCAAAACTACATCTAAAAAAGAAAGAGGTAGATTTTTTTTAGTATGTCAATTAAACATTTAATAATGGTTTGTAGGAAATGAATACAGAAATTTTTTTTTGAAGATACACTTTCATTCATAAAGAACTCAGGAAACATCTCTGCCAATATTGTAACTTAAATATTATAAATATGAAATCTTTGAGTGAAATGAATAAAACCTTTTAAAGTTTAAAAAGAAAACCTAAAGAACATATCAAATTTCATTCTGAAAAAACATTGATAATTAAGATGCAATTCTCTCTAGTAGCTCAAATTGCCAAAATGGGATATAATAGCCTATCTGGGCATTACATATTGTAAGTCCCCATAAAAATATCTAAAAATTAAGCAACAACTTCTGAAGTCTTTTTTTTTTTTTTTTGGTTAACAACGTTTTTCTGTATTGCTACTATTTTTGAAAATGATCCCACAAAAGATTCAAAACTTCTTAGGGATCAAAGTCACAAAGTGTACAGCTGGTGCTTTCTTACCAAAAGTTGTTGCATTCTGACATAACAAAACATAAAGACATGTATATAACAGGGACATGTCACCTATGTAGAGTAAAAGTCTTCTAATCCAGACATCACTTGTTCCATAGAAATTGCCTGGATAAGACAACATTCTGGGTTAGACAACATCTTTAAACAATTTAATTTACTGAAAGGGACTAAAATTTTTCATCATATATGAATTGACTTCCAATAAGTTTATGAACAAGGTCCCTGAATGTAATCCCCCCTTTTTTTACCACAGTAAATTTATATTCCATTTGGGATATTATATATCATCATGATAATTAACTGTCTCAAAACTGCTATAAACAATTCTATAGCAGCTGTACCGTTCAAGGCATCTTGATTAATGAAATTCTTACACATGAAAAGTGACCGCATCTTCAAGTATAGATGCCAACATTCCAAAATGTAAAAAAAATATTTGACAAATTCCGCTAATTGCATGCAAAAACTGTCTTAATTTTTGGGGGAAATGACATGTTTAAATAAATCTTTTGTATACTACGTGATGTAACATCAGAAAAATTAGTTCATCGATAAAAGAGCTTGTCAACAGACTCTAGGAAACAGCATTAAGTGTACTTTAACTATGCATACCCTTTTTATCAAACAATGCAAACGTTTTGCTGGTTGATTATTATTACCTGGCTTAAAAGACAAACGCAATTTAACGGTACTAGGTAGTCAAGAATTTGACAGGTTTGCAGTGTGTATCATGTATACCGAACCCGATGTCATATAAAAACAAACGACCCATGGGCAACAACGCTCACCACAGTCACGTTTTATACTTCTCTTCAGGAAGATTTTAAATAATTTCTTATGAAAAAAAAAAATTACCACCCAAATGTGCCTCAAAATAGTTCCAAAAGAGCAAACTTGAATCTGTATCAAATGTGGCAAATTTAAGGGAGAGAGCCCCTCACCCCCACCCCCCACCCCAGAAAGAAAACTTTTTTTTCCAACAGATATATAAAGCATGGTTCCGTTATATATATATATATATATATATATATATATATATATATATATATATATATATATATATATATATATATATATATATATATATATATATATATATATATATATATTAAAGGCTTCATCTCTATGCTCTTGCAACTTGCAAGACAGGCGAGTCCGAGGGATTGACACCTAAGATTTACCCTAGAACCACTAGGAATACGGTACCCCCTTTTTATTTCTTTTTAGAGAAGCGATAACCAGGCGACGATCGTGCAATAAAAATACAGCTATTTACTTAAAGTTTGTGTGAGCTGTAAGCTGCGTATCCTATTTATTTACATGTATATAACATAAAACACCAAATCCAACAACTAAATATTGCTGCAAATGTGTATCAAATGTCAGTAGGACAATGTTTTGCCCAATGACATTAAGGTGTTATTTTATCGATGATTTTCTAGAGCAAGCTTAGAATAAACCTGAAATGGTCATGCCTGAAGTTTGATTTAATTAATCACCTTAAAATATGATCGTGTACATGTATATTAAATATTGATCATTAATTGTGTTGATTCATAATAGTTAAATTTAACTTCACTAAATGTGAATACCTACATAATAAGTAATCAAAGACAACTGTATTAAGGTCTATGGGGACAGGCAACTTTTTGAAAATAAAAATTCTAATTCTAAGAATATCAATGCATTCGATTTTATTGAATCTGGGACTATTATGGGTCAGATACTTTAATAAAATCAGAGCTTTAATGTGCTTAGATATGTCAAAGGAGCCAAGCTTAGGAAAGACTATGCTTTTTGTTCATAAATACGAGGGGCATTTGAAAAGTTCTGAGGATGATTTGTTTAAAAAAAAATAACCGTTTACGTTTAACGGATGTTAATGAGTTTGATTTCATTTTAAAGAGTATAAAAATGTGCAAATATTGTGCCGCCACTTTGTAATTTTTATGATCTAATAATTCCGAAAAAATGACGACAGAATTCCCTGTGCTTTGTATACTGACCATAAAAATGAGGTAACAAGAAACAAAATTAAGCAATGCAAAAATTTGAAAGTCAACTTTTGTTCATAAATTGAATGCACGCTAATGGAAACAGTTGCATGTTGGAAGAAACTTCAAAGTTTACGTAGACAACAGTGTATCATATGGAGTTATAATCAATAGCCTCTTTGTTTTTGAGGCGGTGTGTCAAACATGGCATTGGGTAAAAAATCGTTGCTGTGAAAAAAAATGAAAAAGTTTGCAATCATGAGATAAAAGTAGACGATATTGCAGAATGTGCTGGATTTAAGTCGTCAGTTGTTTTAACAAAGTACAGAAGAGATTTTGCTAAAGGAATCCCATATTTTCTCATAAAAACCAAAAAAAGATTGTACTTGGCAATGAAACTCAGGGTTTTTTTAAAAAAAAAATTACTTTTAATAATATGAGTATTGAATCGCTAAAGTTGTAAGAAAAAAAACGCAAAGAAACAAGTCTTGGGGAAGACATTTGTACGTTTTCTTTATAAACGGTTAAAGTCCTGTTACCCAGGTTACGTTTTAGACAATGAAAAAAATGAAGATAACGAACAGTGATCGATCTAAAAAAAAAAAAAAACAAAACAAACAAAGTAAAACAACAAAAAAAAACTACAAAAAATAAGAAATCTGTGAACGGTGCATAAAACACGAACCACCGGAATACTAGTAAGTTATACATTTCCAAAAACAAAGAGCTCAGTATTTTCGAAGCTAACACAATGGCTGACATCCAAAAATAAGAATTCATAATAAACTGGAAGATCGTGAGAACACCAGATTAGGGCTATCAAGGGCTTCTTTGAAAAGATTTCTCAAGGAAAAATTGCAAAGAATTTGAATGAAATATGGAGATAACGAACTGTCTAACTCAAAGTTCATTTAAACAATACAAATCGGGAGCAAAGCAAACAAGGATCTTCAAAAACATCGATATCAGTGGTGGGATCAGAAGCCATGGAGGAGTGAGCATCCCATGCCGACACGTCACACCCGCTGTATGCCCCTTGTCATGATCGGGGGGAAACGGAAAAATCCATAGACAATCCAGTGTGTCAATAATGGTATAACAATTAGTATGAAAAACGTCAGTCAGCATTTGACTTAATGATAAGTTGTTTTTGCTGACAAGGTCATAAAACTTGCAAAATGATGACTTCAAACGAGACTTTTGATATTCTTGTTTCATCAACTTGTTTGTCAATAGCTTGCCTTGTTCTAGAAATTGTTCTTACGTAGAGCATGCTCTTAAGTATCGAATCAACTGGGAAACATCATATGCAGGTGATATTGGTATATTTCTACATAAGTAAGGGAAGATGACGATTGAAAAACTGAAGTCATCACGGTTATCATAAAGCTTTGTTTTTAGGTTACCATTAAAGTCTTTTATTGTGAAAATTGTATTGTAAATCACGAATTTCATTTTAATTCTTTTTATGGATGGTTAATAAGCAATAAGCACGGTTTATTACCTGTTACCTATTAGTCTATTATATATCTCTCCACTGTATCAAAACGAACGAGTTCTTTACACCTTATACATGTACAACCATTCCCTACAATAAATTAAAAACTAGGCTTTTTGATATCACAGAAAACTGCTTCTTCAAATGGTATGAAACATGTATTTCAGACAAAATACGACCCAGTGATAGGTTGCTTTCTCAAACAAGGTCATTATAACGACTGTAGAATATGCGAAAAGCTGACTTTAAACGGGGTTGTTGAAATTCTTGTAGCATCAACTTATTTGTTACTATTTTTCCCTTACTTTGTTTGTCCAAATATAAAACAATAAAGTGCTGAATGAATAAAATACAACACGTATTATGTAGAAGCACTGCTAGCAAGTGCTTCATTCAATTATGTACATAAGTATTTATGTATAATTATGAAATACAACATCACAGCCTAAAGTCATTACAACCATTGTATCACTATCAGTCATTATGATACCTATATATCTTTAATTTCATGGCCCAACTATTTATACCCTATAATCATATGACGTTACCAAACAACTATTTGAACACATTTAGTAGCTTGCCTCGATTGAAAAAAAAGTGATCGTGCTCATAGCATAATCTTGTGTATGAATTAATTGAGAGACAAAAACATCATATGCAGGTGATTACTACATATTAAATAAAGGAACTTATAGTTGAAGATGGAAAAGCTGAAGTCATCTCGTTTGTCATCCAGTTTAGTAATTATTGGCCCTTATAGTTGTCCGTAAAACATCCAAATATGAATAGATGAGGCAGACTGTGGTGTCTTTCATTTCGAGTTCACTGGGATATATCTAGTCGAGATATAAATGGAAGTAACTATTGTTAATTGATAAAACACCGTCGACATATATATCCAAATTTCGAGATGAAGGCCACAGCAAGTGTTTTCTTCTTTTAATGTAGAAGTTTTGAATAAATTCTCCTTCATAGGAATAATAAAACAGGTCGGCTAATAAAGGAGCACAATTAGTGCCCATGGGTATTCCAATAGATTGTTGGAAGACCTGGTCTCCAAAGACAACAAAGATATTGTCAATGAGGAACTCCAGCATCATTTTAATATCAATTTCAGGGTACTTGTATATTGAATCAGCATTATTATCTTATAGGTATACGCCCGTTATGCAAATTATCCCACATTTCCAACTATCGTTGATGCCCTGGCATACCCAACAAACTAGACAGTGATTCATTATATACCTTTTTAAATTAAAAAAAAAAGTAACTAATCTATATTTTGTTAAAATTTGTTTTTTTTTTATCTATATACCTCGAATGAGTCGAAAATTAGATCCTTTGTTACCCAGCCACTGGAAAAGCCATATATGAATCCGTTATCGGAAAAAAGTCACAGCCGTGATAATGAGAATTATAATCAATACCGCAACCAGGGTGCACCGTAGTACTAATGTATGGGAAAAATATTCCTTGCAGATGACTTAAAAGTTTTTAATGAATATTTTCGACATTTTGGGAAATGAAACCGCCTATCCAGAACCGTTTAATACCATGTATATTGGTGTTTTTCCAACTTGCTTTGTGCTCTGGATACGAGAGCATCGAAATTTATAATTTTTCTAATTTGTACGAATGTGATTGGAATATTTATAATAATACAGAGATACTGAAGGAACTAAGGGTAAAATCTAAAGTTTCTTGTGCAATTCTTTGTCTTCAGTATGAAATGTCTTGTCGTGGTTTTGAACTATACAGAATGTCGTCTGTTACGTCCTGTCGCTTGTTCTACACGGCTTCGCGCCAAAACTGTGCACCGTCATCTTCATCGACATCGTCTTTTTACAGGCGGAAAATAACTTACGAAATGACTACTTCAATAATACTAACAACGACAATTACTGAGGAACTCACTACTTCTGTGATTTTACCAACAACTAGAGTAAGTACTGAACACAATCATTGAACAACATTTCTGTGTTTTTTTTAATCCTTTGTTGTCTCTGCAAAAGTATTTGTTTGTTAAAAAATATATATCTAAAAATGCTTTGCTTTGAAAAATAAAATAACAACTCCTATATAGCTGTAGCATGAAAGATAACATTGTAATACAATAAATGGATAGTAATAACAGTCTATGCTTGAAAAATCAAAGGGGAAAAGCGAACCACCAAAAGTGATGATCAAAGTACATCCAATTGTCAGTAAGGGAAAAGAGATTTTTCTAACAAACATTAATTTTCCACATGCACAACGGTCAAAGAGCACAAAGCTGGTTACTGAAATGAAACATGCCTTAATGGCTTTTATTTAAACAATTGTTTATCCAACTTCAAGCAATTGGGGATTTTTTTTTCCAAACAGGATAAAATCATTCATCTTATGTTTAAGTGATAAAATATCTTTCTCAAATTTTATGATTAATCGTATCACATGAGACTATCTGAGTAGTTTTGAGACATACTTTATATAAAACTTTTTTTTTTATCAAAATATAATTCGGAAAGTGACATAAGAATTCTCTATTAATCTATATTTCACAAAATCTTTTTTTGCTAACACATTTCACTCTAGCAGGCAAACTATTTGCATGATTTAAATGAGTATTCATCTATGAGGTGCCGTTTTGGTATTTACTGTCATTAAGTGAAATCACCTATTCGAAAGGTGATATCACCTATTCAAACAAATGATATCACTCATTCAAATTGAATAGGTGATATCACCAAATCAAATAGGTGACATCAACTATTCAAAAGCTGGATAAGTGATATCACCAATTCGAATAGGTGATATCACCAGAATGGGTGATATTGCTTAATGACAAGAAATACCAAAACGACCCATCATATTTATCTATCATATTTATAATAAAATAAAAAAATCAAGTATATACCTCAGCATCATAAAGCATTTTATCCCATGTTTACCCCTTTATCCCGTGGATATGACTCATTGGATAATTTTTTCATATACCACAGTTGTGACGTCACAATGGTTTTTGCGTTAGAGTGATGAAGTAAAATAAAGTGGAGTCCTGTATAAAACAGTGTAAAACATTGGATGTGAAGTATTAAAAATGGGATAAAAAGAATCTCCCATGATTTGTGGTTGGATATGACTTTTATCCAACTCGTTGTGTGTTTTATCCCCTCGCCAAGGCTCGGGGATAAAAAACACACAACTCGTTGGATAAAAATCATATCCAACTACAAATCATGGGAGATTCTATATTTATACGTTATTACGTCCTTTCCCCCCGTTATTACACCTTTTCATTTTAGAAATAAGATATCATTTTTAGAGTTTCACTGGGACATGGCATGAAGTATGACACCCGAAGGGCGTTATATAGTAGATTTGATCACGTACCAACTTCATGTCATATCCCATTGAAACTCTACAAGATGATATTTTATTTCTTGAATTTATATTTTTAATTTTATTCCTGTTACAAAGAAAAATTTCACTATTTAAAATGCAACATAACATACATGTACAACATTGTGTGTGGTCACAGATTCACAGTCTAGCCTTTCCAAGTCTCGTGTGCTTTGCTTTCCATACGCACCAACTTCATGTCATTGTATATTGAATGCTAATTTAATTCGTATTGTCATATAAGGAAAGGCATTGGTAAATGTAAATATTTTACGATAAAAAGCCTTTTACATTTTTTTCCGTAGTTATGATTCTAAGCTGTAATTCTAATGGGCTTTTGTAAATATTTGAATAAATGCCATCTTCTAGAATCAACCACCAGTTTTTTTATTACTTGTATTATTATTAAAAAAAACATTGGGTTGATCTTTTAAAAAATGGAATCAGTTTTCATCGTTGCTCCCTCCATTTACATGTACCTCTATATTCTAATAAAAACAATTTCAATGCAATTCATTCATTTGCGAGAAAGTGATTGGAAGAAAATCCAGAGGATATTTTTGATATTAGAAAGAACATATTGATCACAAAAATTTCAATGTCTCTGATTTGAAAACAGTATTTTTTAGAATTATTAAATGAAGATTTTGATACCAAAAACCAATTTTTTTAATACTAAAAACGATACTACTTTTTAATATAAAAAATCAATTTATGGCATCAATTGTTAAAAAAAATATATACAAAGAAAAATGTATTTTATGATATAACAATCTGAGTTTAAACATCAGAAAAAAAATGGCATAAAAAAAATAACTTTATATTTATTCTTCATCATGTTTCAGGATATTCTTTGCCAAAATGGCGGTACTCTGACCGGAAGCACGTGTTCTTGTGTGTTTGGTTGTTCTGGTCAATACTGCCAAACCTGTATTAATGGTAAGATAATTTTGACTGAATGTTTTACAATATTATTATTAGATATTATTGTTTTTACAAATCGGATTTTAGCTCAATTAGTTGTAGACAATAATCAAAGAAATAAAATAATCCCGACACTTTTTTGAAAATATACAATTTTTCCTATACATCATTATTTTTATCTTACACACAAGATGTGTTTGTGAAACACTGATGCCCCCGTATGGCAGCTTATGGCGAAGGTTAAAGTTTCTCAAATGCAAGTCAAAATCCAGGCAAAAGATAAAAAAATTTGGTACCCAGAGAAAGGTCTTGTCTCGAGGAATATACCTGTGAAATTTGAAAACCCTAGCCCCAGCTGTTCAAAAGTTATGGCGGAGGTTAAAGTTTTTTAAAAGTAAGTAAAACTTCAAGGTCAAGGTCAAAGTTGTTGGTATCCAAAGGAAGGTCTTGTCACAAGAATTATATATGTGAAATATGAAAGCCCTAGCACCAACCGTTCAAAAGTTATGACCAAGGTTAAAGTTTTCAAAAGTAGGTCAAACTCCTAGGTCAAGGTCAAAGGGTCAAAGTGGTTGGTATCCAAAGGAAGGCCTTGTCACAAGGATTACATATGTGAAGTATGAAAGCCCTAGCACCAACCGTTCACAAATTATGGCCAAGGTTAAAGTTTTTCAAAAGTAGGTCAAACTCCTAGGTCAAGGTCAAAGGGTCAAGGTGGTTGATATCCAGAGGAAGGTCTTGTCACAAGAAATACACATGTGAAGTTTGAAACCCCAAGCACCAACTGTTCAAAAGTTATGGCCAAGGTTAAAGTCTCATAAAATTTTACAAAAGTGGGCCAAACTCCAAGGTCAAGGTCAAAAGGTCAAATATGATGGTACCCAAAGAAAGATCTTGTCACAAGGAATACACATGTGAAATATGAAATATGAAAGTCATAGCTCCAATTAATCAAAAGTTATGGGCAATGTTAAAGTTTTTACATGGATAAGATATTGCTTACATTTTATTCCTTTACATATTTGAAATCAAATCAATAACAACTTGAAAAATCATATTTTTTGTCTGATATTGCAATCAAATTTTGTAGCAAAAAGAACATTTCCCTTTTTAGCTCACCTAAGCCGAAGGCTCAAGTGAGCTTTTCTGATTGAAATTTGTCCGTTGTATGTCGTCGTCGTTGTCGTTGGCGTCGTTGTAAACTTTTAACAATTTCATCTTCTCCAGAACTACTGGGCCAATGTCAATCAAATTTGGCACAGAATATCCTTGGGTACAGGGGATTAAAGTTTGCTTAAATGAAGGGCCACACCCTCTTCAGAGGGGAGATAATTATGAATTTGTGAAAAATTATTGACATCTTTTAAAAATCTTCTTCTCAAAACCACTGGGCCAGGAAAGATGAAACTCACGTGGAATCATCCTCAGGTAGTGTAGATTCATGTTTAGTCAAATCATGACCCTCGGGTGTAGGGTGGGGCCACAATGGACGATAAAAAATTTACATAGGAATATATAGGAAAAATCTTTAAAAATCTTCTCAAGATCAGCAAAGCCATGATTGGTCATATTTATATGGAAGTATCCTCAGGTGATATAGATTCAAGTTTGTTCAAATCATGACCCCCGTAGGTAGGGTGGGGCCACAATGAATGATCAAAATTATACATAGGAATATATAGTAAAAATATTTCAAAATTTTCTTCTCAAGAACAGCAATATTAATGCCATGATTGGTCATATTTATATGGAAGCATCCTCACATGGTGTAGATTCAAGTTTGTTCAAATCATGACCCCCGGAGGTAGGGTGGTGCCAAATGGACGATCAAAGTTTTACATTGGAATATATTGGAAAAATCTTTTAAAATTTTCTTCTCAAGAACAGCAATAGTAATGCCATGATTTTTCATATTTATATGTAAGCATCCTCAGGTAATTTAGATTCATGTTTAGTCAAATCATGACCCCCGGAGGTAGGGTGGGGCCACAATGGACAATCAAAGCTTTATATTGGAGGATATAAGAAAAATCTTCTCAAGAACAGCAAAGCCATGATTGGTTATTAACTATTCGGAAGTATCCTAAGGTAGTGTATATTCATGTTTGTTCAAATCATGACCCCCTAGGGATAGAGTGGGGCCATAACTGATGATTAAAGTTATTATATACATAGGAATATATAGGAATTTTTAAAAAAAATTCTTCTCAAGAACAATAAAGGTATGATTTGTCATATTGATATGGAAGCATCCTCAGATAGTGTAGATTCACATTTGTTCAAATCAAGACCCCCGGGGGTAGGGTGAGACTATAATGAAAGTTCAAACTTGTAGGAAAAAAGTCGCAGTTAGTCAAAGAAATACATGTATTAAGCATCTTTAGTTGGTGTAGATTTAATTTTGTTCAAATCATACCCACCCACCCCTTCTTAGAGGTAGGTCTGGACCACTGATGCATTAAAGCTTTTCAATACTGGGGTTTTTTTTCTAGCCACAGTACTCAGGTGAGCGATGTGGCTCATGGGCCTCTTGTTAGTAATTATTTATAATTTGGCGTTATATACCAGTTTTGTTTTCGTCGTTCTCTTGTACTTAACCTGAAGATACTAATAATTGGTTTTTCATTTGAATCATCATCATCATCATCGGCTTTTTTTCATCAAATTGTACCTGATGATCTCCATGGGGTGCTGTTACTATTTGAGCATAAGAGTCGGCATCTGGTAACTACTCCTGAGTCTTGTAACGCTGAGTTATCTCTCAATCGCAGCTATTCTCTTGGTATCAGCATTAAAAGTTCTATACTGGTTAGTATGAAGCTTTGCTCTGTGAGTTACTTTTAACATCTTTCTTTGAAATCGGTTTCATATTTTCTGTCTTGCTCTTGGTGTAGGTTTAGGTCTAGAATAGATGTAAAGCGATTATTGTCCACAATCTCTATATCGAAATTCCTATGTGATATTTTCTGTTTGTTGTTCACAGTTTCTTTTCTACTACATAAACTGGAATATCTTTGATGATTGTTCTTAAACTATGTGCGATTGTCCTTCCCACATACATGTCTGCTATTTTATGTTTTACAAGAAACTTTGTCCTCATGCCTTTTTTGATGCCCTTGATCTTATCATATTATTTATCTCTTTCTGTCTGGTTTTGTCGGCAAATTCTTAACTCGCTAGTCTTGCTTTCATTCTATCTCCACGATTCTCTTTATAACCATTCAGTTTTCCATATTTTTTCTGGTTGAAGTTTAACACTCAATCTGTTAGAATCTAGTGTCTTTTCTAAAGATAAGAAATTTGGTGTCTTCCCATATCTTTCATGCCCAGTAGAATTATAATCTTGTACATGAGGTACATTATACTCTTTCCTCTTCCTTTTTTATATGACCCTTAATTAAGTTCCTAGCCGGGCGCGTAGCTGCCTATACGCAAGTGCGTACACATCATTTTCCAAAAAAAAAAGAAAGAAAAAATCTAGGTGAGAGAGGGAGAGAAAGAGAGAGAATCTCAATATCATTCAGCAAATATTTTTGTTTCACATCATTATTTTTTGGGGTCATATTAAAATTTTTCATGTCTATACAATCAAATTTGAAATTCGTTATAAAGTCGTTGCCAAATTCAAATAAATCATTCAATACTTTTTAAGTGTTCTATATGAGAGATTGACAATTTTTTAAGATGTTTGAGAAATTAAATTTTAATCATATCGTTGAATGACTTGATCAAATAGTATACGATCTAAAACACAGTATTCTTTTTCTACTAACATTTATTTACTTGTTGTTGAACATCATACTATAATAAGAATATATATGGATAAATATCCAGATTCAAGTACATGTAAAAATAAGTTTCCGTGGAAGTTAAACTGCGTTGCAAACAATATTACTAAGAAAAGCAAAACAACATACATGTATTTCCTGCAAGAAAGTGATTGAAATATTTGGTAAAACCCGGGAGTTTCGTCCCCTGGGCCCCCACCACGGCTTAATTCGACATGGACCTACTGGGTGCCTCAAGGCGGCCCCCAGACCCCCTGCCGTTCTCTGCGTACACTTCACTTACATTCTGGCTACGCGTCTGCTAGCATATCAAATAGTGTTCTATTGAAACGTTCTGTCATTCCATATCCCAGGGGTAGGACAAAGTCAAGTTGTGGAGAAAATTGAAACATGATTTTCTTAGAAATCACCAATGATCTCGGCTTTTAGCCCACCCGACCAAAAGGCTCAAGTCAGCTTTTCTAATCGAAAAGTGCCCGGCGCCCGTTTGGCCGTCTGTCTGTCTGTTGCGTGTCTTGTGTTGTCTCAACTTTTCACATGATTGACTCTTCTTCATGGCCCTTAGGTCACAACAGGGGAAACAAAATTATACATAGGAATGTATTAGAGAAATCTTTAAAAATCTTCTGTAGATTCAAGTTTGTTCAAATCCTGACCCCCGGAGCTAAGGACAGGGTCACAATCACAACAGAAGATCAAAATTTTATATAGAAATATACTGTATATAGAGGAAAAAATTCTGAAAACCCTCTTAAACTTTTTATTAGTCAAATTCAGCTATTAAATGTAGATTCCAATTTGTTCAAATCATCCCCCTTAGGAAGTAGGTTGGGGAACTTCATTTAAATTAAAGACTCGTATTGGAAAACTAAAAGGCAATTTGCAAACAAACTACCCTTCCGTTTTCACTAAATCGGAGGTGAAAAAAGAATTAGAAAGACAACATTAACAATATGTTATGGTTCCGACAGAGAAGGCTTGTATTAATGTCGTCTTTGTTTTAGAGGCTAATTGAACATTATAACTGTATTTTAGAAGAAATTAATTCTACGTCTAGAAATCCAACTTATACCCACAGATCTTTTTCTAAGGATGAAATTCTTCAAAATTACATTTCAGTGTAAAACACTTCTGACATTTCAGTCGTACAAGGTGAGTTCTATCTATCCTACTTATACTGGATTCCTAAACTTCATAAAAAATCCTTACAAAGATACATTGCCAAGTCCAGCAAATGCACTATCAAGCCGCTATTTTTACTCCTTACAAAAATATTAACTGTACTAAAGGAGAAACTTCAGATGTACTGTGCTACAGTATATTCTAGAAGTGTTGTAAATCAAATGTGGATTCTCAAATTTTTTTAGAAAAATTGAAACCACCGACCTCCAATTTTTCAAAGGTCGATAACATCAACATGTATATTTCTACACTTTACACAACCATTCCTCACGATAAATTAAAAACTAGGTTTTTTTGATGTTTTAGACAGCTGCTTCTTCAATAAAAATGGAACTTGGAAATTTTCGTATCTTGTGATTGGTCATCAACAAAATTACTTTGTTAAAATCACTCTGATTCTACACAAGTACTCTGAAGTTGATATTAAAGGATGCGGGAGTTCCTCATTGACAATGTATATGTAGTCTTAGGATACCAAGTCTTCCAACAATCTGTTGGAATTAAGATGTGCTCCTTTATTAGCCGATGTTGTAATATTCCTATGAAGCAGAATTTATTTTTTTTAAAAATCTACATCAAGAGAAATCACTTGTTGTGGCTTTCAATTCAACATTCATATATCGACGACGTTTTATCAATGAACAATAGTTACGTCCATTCATATGTCGACTCGATATATCCCAGTGAATTTGAAATAAAGACTCCACAGAGTCTGCAACATCTGTGTCATATTTTACTTATCGATGAACGATAAGGACCACGATTAGACGATAATGACCAATGAAATATGAAGATAAGGAACAGTATTCAATATCGAAAGTCCAATAAACGATACAAATTTGGAGCAGAGCATCAAAATTTAGAGGTGAGATCAGGTGCCATGGAGGAGTGAGCATCTCCGGCTGATCAGTCACACCCGCCGTGATCCGTGTCATGATCGGAAATAACAACAAAATTGTATACAAACGAGATGACTTCAGCTTTTCCATCGTCAACTTTTTTTATTATATAGTAACATTCCGCTATCACCTGCATATAGTGTTTATGTCTTCTGTTACGTGTTCTGGGTACGATGAATTTTTAAACCAAACCGGGCTATTGACAGATAAGTTATGTTACAGGGATTTCAACACCTTGTTTAAAGTCAGCACTTCTAAATTTGTATGATCATTATAATGACATTGTTAGCAATTATAACCTATCAAAGGGTTGCATCTTGGCTGACGTTTTTCATGCCAATTCTTCGGAATTTGTTTTTACACTGAATTTGACTAGAATTGTTTCGTCTACCTGAACAATACATAGGGCTCGCGGCTGGTGTGACTGGTCAACAGGGGGTGCTTACTCCTCCTAGGCACCTGATCCCACGTCTGGAATTTCCGGGGATCCTTGTTTTATGCCCCGTTCACAGATTTCTATTGTTGTGTTGGTAGATTTTTTGAGATCGAATCAGTGTTCGTTATCTGCGCCTTTTTCGTTCAATTCTGGCTGATTTCTGCTTTTCTCTAGAGAAAGTGCTCAGGTGAAAGATGGGCATCTTGTTGCCCTTTCTGACATCTTTTTTTTTTACACTCTCAAATCTTTAATGTAATTTTGCCCAATTCATCTGATTACGAAAACTTTTCTATATTGCTGATCCTCAAATTCGCCCAAATTGTCATTAATTGCTAGACCTTCAGCTGTTGCAGATCTGTTTGGCTTTGACGTTCTAATTAATATTTTACTCACACCTGATGAATATGTTAGTTTAGATAGTTATCTACATCAGCGTTACTATAAATAACATCCAAGTCAATTTTTTTAAAAAACGTTTCGCTTGAAATCTAATTTAGTTGAAGTAGTTATAGAGGATTGTTGTCAGTGTAAGCTATTGTTGAAGTTATAAAAATTCGGTCTGAAGGCCCACCTTTATCCAAAAACATTTGACTTATGCGCTTGATAGCGTTTTCTTAGATCAATTTAAACTCCAACTGGCATAATTAAATATTCTTGTACATTCCTTGCTCTTGATTAAGAACTGCTACTACTCCATTGCGACTAGCATCAACATGGCTATTGATAATTTGGAAATCCAAAAATTGGTGGCTTGGCAAAATGTTGTTACAGCTATTCAAAAGCACTCTCTTCTTCTCCTCATTTCAGTTTTTGTGTGTTGCACAATGGTATAGAAAATAATGAATTTCAAGCTTAGCACCATCTTCGCTAGCCAAGGGTGACGATCCGCTCCTCTTCTCTTTTCAGGGGAGAGGAGCGAAGATGGCTTAGCACAAAAGTATCATTTGATCAAGATGTGCATTTACGTTTGATAAGTTTTTAAAAACCATTTCGAAGTCACATGAACTCGAGATCACACGAAGAATGTAATTGTTGTCCAATCCAAGACTCTGTTTTGAAGAAAGTTAGAATTTCAAGTTTCACAAAGAAACTTGTAATCAGAAGGTGAATTTGATCCTTATCTGGTACCTTGTTTTTGGATTGGAAAAATATTACATTATAATGACAATATTATGATAACAATTATAACCTATCATTGGGTCGTGTTTTGGTTGATATACATACATGTAATATCAATTGTTTGTCCTGTGTTTTTATGGTAAATTTGACCACGGAATATTCCGTCTACCTGATTTATTAGTATACGTAGCTTATGGCAGTTGTGACCGTTCGGCAGGGGATGTTTACTCCTCCTAGGCACCTGATCGCACCTCTGGAATTTCCGGGGGTCCGTTTCTATGCTCTGTTTAAAGATTTCTATTGTTTGAATTTTTAGGCCAATCACCGTTAATTTCACCTTTTCATTGCATTCCTACGTTGATTCGATTTATGCCATTGGACTCGAAATAAAGACAACACAGTCTGACACATCTGTTTCATATTTGAATGTTTTACTAGAGAAAGACATTGATGGCAATTTGATAATTAAACTTTATGATAAACACTTGAATTTTTCTATAGTCAACTTCCATTTTTTAATATAGCATTATACCATTATCCCCAGCATATGGGATTTATTTCGCCCAGTTGATTCGATACACATGATCATGTTCTTCGAATGAACAATTTATAAAACAAGGCAGGATACTGAAAAATATGTTGATGATACAAGGATATGTTTAATGTCAATAATTTGCAAATTCTACAGTCGATGACCTTACTTGCAAATACAATTCATCGTTTGGTCGAATGTTGAGGGACGTCTTCCGTACAAATTTCTTTGCCCTTTTTTCACATTAAAATGTCCACTATCTGTCTACTATGTCTAGTTTTGTTGTACCTGATCATGACAAAGGGTACACGGCGGGTGTGACAGGTCGATTTGGGATGCTCACTCCTCCATGGCACCTCATCCCACTTCTTTTTTTCAGAGATTCTTGATTTCTCTGCTCACAGCTTGTATTATTTAAATAGACTTTTGAGCATGATTACTGTTCTTCACAATTTATTAAAGATTTTTGATAATATCTAGTTTTTTTTTTCAATAATGATAATTAATGAAATATGGAGATAATGAACAGTAATCAAGCCCAAAAGACCACTGAAACTAAATTTTAACTTTATTTTTTATTTTGATTAGAATGTAAGGATGCAACTGGGGTATCTGGAACAGGCATAGCTTGGATAAAGCCGAGTGGATTCGATGTTGCAAAGCAGGTCTGGTGTAATTTTGACCACGGTGTAACATATTTCCAAGTACGCAAATTTGGAAATGTCAATTTCAATCGTTCTTTTGCCGAGTACGAAAATGGTTTCGGTGACGCAAATGGGGACTACTGGCTCGGGAATAGGTATGTGTATATACTGACTAACTTGAGAGGATTTAATGCTGGATTTACTCTGATGAAATCTGGTAATAGCGTCAAGATATATTACTATGATTTCGTTGTATTGGATTCAACGGCCAGCTATGCAGTACAATACTCGTCAACAAGCTCAGCTTCATACCCGGCATTCAATGGTAAAGCATTCCAAGCATACGATACTGTAAGCGCATGCGCTCTGTCAATTGGTTGCGGTTGGTGGTTTGGATCAACATGTTCTTCTGGAAGTCTAAATGGACCATATCCAGTGGCTTACGGAGTGTATTCTGGAGCTACAACCACATGGATAGGAATATATTGATGTCAGATGGACTTTTCAAAACGTTCTTATGACCCCATCTTATGTCTTTTAGACCAATATTCAGATGAATTCTCTTCTTGATTGTTTGGGGAGTCTAATACATAATCATACTCGTCCAATATTTTAATCATACCATTCCAGTATCTTGACGCTTCCAGTTCAATATTTAACCAAATCCGGACTGTTAACCGAGATGAATACCAAGAGAAAAATCCAACTCGAAGACGTTTAAAACGTGTCGTGATTGTTCAATCTACGTAATAATGAAACATTTCAAATTTTATCATTTTTCCAACAATTACCTTTATACAACATTTAATACATATCTAGTTTTATTTAAATTTGGAGATGTTCTTTGATTAAGTAGTGCTTTTAGCAAATCGGTTATGATTTTTTTTTTTTTTTTTTTTTTTTTTTTTTTTTTTGCTCGCTTTGCTCAACGTTTTGGATTTAGCATATAACTACAAAGACATATTCTGATATTATATTCCCAAGTAAATTACTTGAATTTGATTCATCGAGCAACATTTGTTAAAAACACTATTTCCCTCTGAATGATGAAACCACGCCCTCCAGCGCGAGAGAACTTAGCAACAGTCAACATTGCTTGACGATCGGTGATATTGCCAAAAAAAAAAAAAAAAAAGACTGCGCGGAATCAAAGCGCCCTCCACCTTTATTTGTATAAAACATATCAGTATAATATGATAGATACTGCATGTAGTTAAGGGTAACATGGAAAATTCTAACCCCAAGAAAACCATTAATTGTCAACATCGGCTGCGCCTCGGTTGACAATGGTTTTCTATGGTTGAAAATTTTCAATGTTGCTCTCAACTACATGCAGTATATATTATAATAGTATATTTGTGGCCTCAATGTACCGAAATTACATGCATGTTTTTACTGAAGATTAATATGTTAAAGCAAATGTATATAATAAACATTTAAAAAATTGAACACGGTGAGCAAAACATGCGATAAAAAGAAGAAAAAATAGGAGTTGTTTTCACAACAATAGTAGCACCAGTCAAGGTTAGATATTTTTATCTACATGCTTATACGTAATTCTCTTCATAAATATTTTTCTATTTTAATTTACCAAAAATTTTCTGTCAAAATAAATGAAATATCCGATGTCTGTAATATTATCAGTGATGAGTATGAAAAAGCATGCTTCTTTACTGAATGAAACTTCTTGAGAAGGTCTAGAACAATTAATACATCACTGCTCAATATTGATTTATTTTCATTTTTCAAAGGGACTAGATTTATTGTATTTTCATCAGGTTTAAATTTTGGACTTAAACATGTTTTCATTCAATATTCTTTGGAAAAAAAAATATACATTTTCATCTAAATCTTCAAAAGAACCACGTAATTCTTTCTGGGGAGTTCTAGTATACATATAAGAATTAATGCCATTCTGCAGTACGTTTTGATCAATAGACTGACGTCGATCACAATGATAATTAATTAACGTTTCTTACCATATAAAACAGGTTCGAACACTGACTAGTGAAATGAGATTTATTGAGACAATGATACTGAAACAATAATGAAACAAACAAAAAAAATCCTGACGGAATACCTTGCGTTGCAAATAATGAAAGAGAAAAATATTGAAAGTATGCATATATACCTACGGCACATTTTAAATGATTAATTAACAAATTAGGTTGATCGATTTTAAGATTATTTAACTAAACCATTTTGAATTTTTTTTAACACCAAGGTTTTCATATTTGGTATCCAACTAAGTTTATGTTCTCGCTTATTTGGAGTGAGACCATATTCCTTTTGTTTGTGTAACATCAAATCATATTCCTTTTGTTCTTGTAACCTTTTGTTCGTGTAACATCAAAACATATTCCTTTTGTTCTTGTAACATCAAAACATATTCCTTTTGTTCGTGTAACATCAAAACATATTCCTTTTGTTTTTGAAACATCAAAACATATTCATTTTGTTCGTGTAACATGTTCATTGACAATATGTTAAGAAGTGATCTTTGTTTTCGGGTTTACTCTCTTTCCTCTTCTTTTTAATTGCCAAAAGAAAACCACTAAGACTCGTGTCTTTCGACAATTAAAAAGATTAAAGAATTTCAAGAGTTGAAGAAAAAACTTAACAGGCACCTAATAATAATAAACCTATATTTCTCATTCCATTCCTGTAGTAAATATTGCTAAGTACAATATAGAAGGAACACAACGGTGAGTAAAGTTCGATAGGGTGACAATTGTTTGCTATTACGTGAATATTCATTTTAATCAGTATGGCATTTTTGTTCTAGGTTATTGATTATCTTAACATATTTTTTAATTAAAGAATTGTAAGTAAACAAAAATTTCTATTTTTAAATAAAATGAGTATGCTGATTATAATCTTTCTTTTTTAAAAAAAAAAATATGGAAGCAAATTGGAAAAGATATTTATGGATTGTACATGGCTGTCTTCTGAGATGTTGTTATTACAAAGTTTTGTAGTCCGTGAGTTTGGAACTCATAAGTATATACTAGTATAAGGTATTTGTCTAGGATAAAGCAGCTGAGAGTCAGAATCTGGTGCTATTTAAACAAATTATTCGTTTTAGCATTTCGTAGAGAAATGTATGTAGTCTATACAATACATCTACTACTTTACTAATTCCGTATAAGATATCGTCAAAGCTATTTTGAATTGCTCAACCATTATTTGTATAAAGTAAATCTTGTTTGGTTTGGTATTTCATTAATAATGATAATGTACGACGATTATTCATACCTTTCCCCACATGATGAACTGCGATCTATGCAGTAGGCAGTAAAAATAACTGTTCCTACTCTGCATATTAAATTGGGAGAATCACCAGCATCGCTGCATGATCCAAAAGTGGATTGGATCTACAATCGAACTATGAATAGCTTTCTTAAGTAAATATATTTAAAAAATATTAAGTTACTTATGGTATTCTACCATATTTTAAGTTTGAGAATAATCTCTTAGATATTCCCCAACTGTTGCTTCCTTTTATATGAAACAAACCTTACAGTGCCTAGATACAGACCATATTAAACAAAATCCTCGTTCGTGATTTGTTCCTTATCTTATGTTAACTACAGTCATGCTGGACTCAACATTACTAGTCATGTAAATATATTTCAAAAAGAAAACCTGAAAGCAATTTCAAAAGGCCCGAAATTCGGGGAGTCCCGATCTTTCAAATGGCGAAAGAACTTCAAAAATTCTACTATGAACTGTGGCGAGGATTAAAGTATGCCAGACGATACGTTTAATATATAAGGAAAGACCTCGACAATTTGTCAGAGTGTGTTAAGTGTTTTAGAAAGTATATTAAAGAATTGTATGATATATGAATTATAAAGGCAAAATACGTACCATCTGTCCTACCGCTTTCAGTAAATTGGAAGTGATAAAAGAATTTAAAAAAAAAAAGACTAAATGAATAATATGTTATGTTCCAACTAAAAAGGCTTGTAAAAATGTAGGCTTTGTTTGTAAGGCTGACAGTAAGAACTCTATTGGCTTTAACTTCAAATCTGGAAATTCATCTAATACTCATTATTCGCTTTCACAGGATAAAAGTCTTCAAAATCACATTTCGGTTTTAAATATTTTTTATGCTGGAGTTCGCGATTGAATTTACATATATAGTCTTTGGAGACCAGATTATCCATCAATCTGTTGGAATTTACATTGTCAAATTGTGTTCCTTTATTAGCCAGCCTCTTTTCTTGCTCTTTTTAAGCAGAGTTTATAAAAAAAAAAACCTTCTACTTGAGAAGAAAAGTATTGCTGTGGCCTTCAATTCGAAATTTAAAAATATCGACGACTTTTTTTATTAAGTAGGTTGGATCCTGCTACCAAAAGTCTGAAGAATTTTTTGTCAGGTATAATTTTAGTATTTACACACATAGCTTAATTAGAAATCAAAACAAGAAGGTCAGTACACTTTTATTGGCATTACGGTGCATTAAATATGACGTTTTTTCACTGATATTAAACATAAATCACTTCTTGAAAGTTTTTCCTCCAATATTTTTTATCCAAATAATCATGAGACCAAATATACTCTTATTCAATCTTGAAAAGACACGTTAACAATTGTTACAAAGGTTTCAAATAACTTCGCATAATCAATTTTTTGACCTTTCTGCACTCACAAAATGTCATTTTTCTGGCAATAAAAAGTTATCATGCAAGAGAATTATTTTAAGGTCTTAATTTTTTACCGAATTTAAGCAGAATGGTCAGAGTAATCTTATATATTAAGAAAAGTAAATCAAAAGTGTGGGTCAATGATGTAAAGTTTTAGATATTACTAAAAAAAAGTGTTAATCTTAAGTTAAAATTGCCCCTTTTCCCCTTGGACTTTCAGAATATATTTGCTACAGTATCAGTTGTCACAGTATGACAATGTAATTCATGAAAGTTAATTTAATAAATATTTCAACATTTTACTGCACAATATATCTCTGTGTGCGGCCTGCATGGAAAAATAGGAATCCAAACTGAACAGAACTGTAAATACTTCGAAAGAGAAAAATTAATCATTTTCTTCTCCTTCTTCTTCTTCTTCTTCAAAAAAAAAAAAAAAAAAAAAAATCCCACCACAAAGTAAAGTTCTTCACTTAATACTTTTTGCATGGAATTTAATCGAGGGTTTTTAATTAAGTACAATTTAAATTGCATCACAGATTCCGAATTTAATGTAAGAACTTAATGATGGAAATAAAGGTCCACTGCTCAAAAGTTCAGGATCGGACCTCCTTAACAATAGATACTTTCATTTATATGTCGACTCGAAATACTCCAGTGAACTTGAAATAAAAGACATCAGAGTATGCCAAATCTGTTTCATAGTTTCATAGTTTGGGTGAATTACTGACTATAGACCTTGATAGCATATTTACAACTAAACAATATGTATATAAAAAAAAAACAAACAAACAAACAAAACAAAACAAAACAAAATTGGGGGCGATTTCAACTTTTCCATAGTCACCTTCCCCTATTTATATAGTACATATAACATTCCACTATCACTTGCATATTGAGTTTATGTCTCATTTGATTCAGCGATTTTAAGCAAGCGTATGATTTAAGTCCGATCAATTTTTAAAAACGAAGCAGGCTACCGACAAATAAGATGATGTTACAGGGTTCTCTTCAATCTCGTTTAAAGTCAGCAAATTTCATGGTCATTCTTTGGGTCTTATTTTAACTGACATGTTTCATTCCAGTCAATGTTTAGAATATTGTTTATAAACCAATTATGATTACGGATCAATCCGCTAATCCGATCAATATAGAAGGCTCACGGCTAGGGATGCTTGCTCCTCCTAGGCACCTGTTCCCACTTCTGGTGTTTCCATTGGCCCGCTTTGCTCTCCTTTTTTACGTTTTGTACTGTTTGCAGTATTGATTATATCGTAATCTTCACCATTTTCATTGTCATCGGTTTCTCATGTCCATTGTTTGATGACGCAGAATGCATGCCATTATATAATATACGTTAATTTGTTCTTGATGGTCATTTATTTTCGAGGTCAGCATTTACTTATCATACTATACCAATATGCTTATCAGAGTAAGAGGGATAAAGAACAAACATCACTGAAATATTAGGTTTTATTTGTATTTTGAAGTTAAAATAATCGTCATCCGTATAGTTATAACAAAGTAAGTATTTCGTGTAACCTTTAACAATGTGCTGCGTGGAACCAGTTATTTGTATTATTTCCATGATTTTCCGCATTTCAAACAGAGTTCTACTCGTACTTAGGAATAGCTAAGAGAAATTTCGGTTCTGAAAACTATATTTTAATGAAGTTAATTTCCCCTTGAGATGTAGGGTTTAAACTGTATTTTTTCTATCTAGTAGCCGTCGTGGTTAAGCAAAGATAAAAACTAATATTGAAGCTAAATAAGCAGTAAAATGTTATGAATTCACGGAAATTGCTTATTCAAGTAGAAAAAGCAATAACATTATTTTTCCATTTTCCACTAGATAGGAGATTTCAGTGTTTTGTCAAATATGGATTAAAATTTGATATTGACACGAAAGCTCATTATCGGAATCGACAGCAGATAGATATCAAAAAGTGACACATCCATGTCGGGTGCAAATAAAGGCAAACTCGGTCTCGGTATCGGAATGATTTGTGGACATTGGCTTAGCTCCTCATTTCATTTAAATGTAAATTTCGATTGTTTTATGTATTTTGTGAAAGTAGTTCATTTCGGCGTCGCATTACTAAGTACCACATACAAAACCAATGTGATTGTTAAAATAATTAGCTGAATTAATGCAATACCATGCTTTTAAATGATGCAGCTCAAGTATTCTTTTAGAAACTGTGTCCCAGAGATGAACCAGTATAAATATCGATTGTTTTTTAAAAATTCTTTCTAGGTATAACAAATAAAATTTTTACCTCCAATAACGAATGTATTGTATTACTTAATTAGAAATCCTTTTTTCTGTGTACAGAAACTTTCATGAGGCTATCAATTAGACTTCTAATCAAGGCAAAATGTATAAGAAGCTCATGATTTATACTATATAAAAATTCTAAGTTTGATGTTTATGTCTCAAATTCGCTGCGGAAGAGTATACTCTGAATACGATCATATTATAAACTGAGGCAAGCTACTGACAAATAGATTGATTTTACAAGGAGTTACACAATCCTCCTACTCACCTGATCCCATCGCTAGTGTTTCCAGGGATCCGTGTTTTTGTCCAGTTCAAGATTTGTTTTGTTTACAGAATTTATGAGACTGCTCATTTCACATTTTACATTTTAACCACTGAGCATGTATCTCTGCTGTAAGACAATCTGTCACCGAGGATGCTTGTCATTCGGTATTCTTCTATGGATAATGGAAAAATTAAAAATTCCACACTGGGTGACACGTCGCCCAGTATATAAAGGTGCCACTCTGTTTAGTCTTTAAGGGGCACAGACTCTAACAGAATGGTTGATGTCCCTCGAATTGTCCTTCAAGACATAAAGAATTTGTCTTATATACAGTCTTTAGATAACCAGTTTTTGGTATGAAACAGACAACACCTTTACTATAATAAAAGATTGTAAAGATTTGATCAGAGATAATTTTGAGGATTCCTATTCGGACATCATGTGTTTCATTTCTAAATGTTAAAATACCAAACATTTTAAATCCTGTGATATTTTGAAAACCAAAAATTCATTCAATAGAAACTTCACAGGACAAAGTTTTAATACCAAAACTTGTAAGCAACTGAGTTGTTAGTCTTAAAATTGTCTATGGAATTGAACGTAATTTTGGTTGCCTTATTTATGTTGGAGAAACCAAGGGCTTCCTCAACAAGAGAATGTCGGACATGGTTTTAGATTAAATAATGGGGGCCATCAACAACTTTATAAACATTTCATTTCTCCCAACCACTCTATTCTTTCTATGAGGGTTAGAATTGGGGGGGGGGATATACCATCCCACAAACAGTCCTTCTCTACGTACTTCCATTCCGTAGATAACGATAAGAATACTCTATTAGGAAACTAGGCATTGCATTTCCTAATGGTTGCAATGACCGCATTAATAATGAAGGAAATCCAGCCCGCAACATGCCAGTTTGGGTGTGATTAGACTATACCTTTACCAGTATACCAAGACGGAAGCGCAGTCATGGACATCGTTCATACAATAAGCCAAATATAGACGATGTTTTATTTGATTAGCCATTTCCTTTCGTCAATAAATAATGAGGTCTACATCACATTCTCACTAAACTTCATCCTGTGCCATTAAAACTTTTTTTAATTTGGATTAATAGAGTATTCCAAGAAACTAAAGCAAGTCCATAATTGGATTAAACACCAGACTAGTGTTTGAGATTAAGGATGTTGCCAAAAACAGGCTCTTTAAACCGCCATTGTAACAAAAAATAATAATTCTGAAACAACCCATCGATTCCTTGAGCGTAAATTTGCTAACAATTGTATAGACGCTGTAACATTAACAACATTGTGTAGTTTTGTATTTAATCATATTTTAAGTTGAAGTCTACACCTTTCATCTCAAGCAAATACTCTCAAACCGTTGCATCCAAAATTTTCAATTATAAACAAACTCTACTATGGTGGCATATTTCTGCCCCTTGTGTGCAAGTTATTTTTCTATCAAATATGTCGACATGCAAGATAAATATGTTGATATGCAAGATAGTTATGTCAACAGTAACATAACTATGTTGACATGCAAGAAAATTGCAATCAAATAAAAATTATAAAAAATCTTCAAAAATCTCAAATATCGCCTACATGTGACATCCAACATGCTAGATGCTACTTATTTATGTTAACATGCGAGATAAATATGTTGATATGCAACTTATTTATGTCAACTTGCAACTTGGTTATGTTGACATGCAAGATAAAATGTTGATATGCAACTTATTTATGTCGACATGCAATTCTTTTATGTCGACATGCAACTTTTTTATGTCGACATGCGAGATAAATATGTTGACATGCAACATATTTATGTTGACATGCAACTTATTTATGTTTACATGCATTTTTCAGATACAGTTCTGCTATGACCTTAACCTTAGACCTTGAAACATAGTTCAAGGTCACTGCACACCCTTTAAAAGAGACCTCGGACGAACAGATGGACGGACGAACACATTAATTACTATAGGTAACCCGCAAATAGGGGCCCTAAAAACGTTTTATAATCTACGGTCACGTTTCTGAATCGCCAGGACATTTTATCTAAGGAAATCCAATTTATCTTTGTTGTCCACCTCATATTATTGAAAATAATTTAAACTGCAACATTTGCTTAAATAAATTTTCGATCATTAAAATCAACTTCTATTTTACCGACAGAAACCCAGAACCGTGCCTCATCGCACGTGTCTTGGGTAGTAACGAATCTGCACGCTCGCACAAATGTTCAAATTGTGTATAACATAACTTCTTTTGCATTTAAATTTAATCATTTAATTCAAAATCTTATCATTTTGAAAATTGATCATATTTAAAAAAGTTTATATCCAAAATGAAATCACAAATCGATCATATTCACTGTAAACTTTTTCGCGATTCATGGGTCTTCAGACATTTACATCGATTTGTGATTTCATTTTTGGATATTTACTTTTTTAAAAATATATATATATATATATATATATATATATATATATATATATATATATATATATATACATATATATATATATCCGCTACTCAACATAACTAAGTTGCATGTCAACATATTTATCTCGCATGTCAACATAACTAAGTTGCATGTTGACATAACTAAGTTGAATATTGACATAAATAAGTAGCATGTTAACATACGTAAGTTGCATGTTGACATAAATAACTTGCATGCCAACATAAATAACTGACATGTCGACATAAATAAGTAGCATCTGGCATATTGAAAGTCACATGTGGGCAATTTTTGAGATATCTTAAAGATTTTTTATAATTCTTATTTGATTGCAATTTTCTTGCATGTCAACATATTTATGTTGCATGTTGGCATAACTATCTTGCATGTCAACATATTGATCTTGCATGTCGACATATTTGACAAAAAAATAACTTGCACACAAGGGGCAGAAATATGCCACCATACTCTACAGCGCGTAGATATTGAGTTATTGACCATCTAAAACAGAATCGTTCTTCCTCTTCTTTCAACTATAGAGCTGGACACATCATTACTGGTGATGTAAGTAAAGTCCAAATTAATGACTTAAAAGCCATCATTTAAAAAGGTCCTAAATTCAGAGAGCCCAGATCTTTCAAATTTCAACAGAACTTCGTTTCTGTCATCAATTCCGTCGAGGAGTATGCTATACGATGGACTGAAATGAAGGGTAAGACCTTGACACTGTCAGATTGGATTAAACGTTTAGAAATATATTAAAGAATCTCATTAAAAAGTTAAAGGGCAAAAATGAGAACCATTTCAGTAGACCGGAAGTGATAAAAGAATTAGAAAGACTACCTGAAAAATATGTTTTGGTTTCAGCGGGCAAAGTCTGTAACAGTATAGTCTTTGTTGTAAGACAAATTATTATTACACTGCATTTTAGAAGAACTTGGTTTTGACTCCACTTATGGTAACCCAACTAAAAGCAGTTTTCTTTCAAACGATGAAATTCTTCAAAATCACCTCTCATTTTAAATATGTTTAACATTCCAGTTAATGAAAATTAGTTTGATTTACTGTACGTATACTTTGATATATTGCAGGGTCCAGTAAATCCTTACTCATCACCAAAATGTAAATTGCTGTGAAGGAGAAACTTCCGACGGGCATTGTGCTACAACATACTAAATATTCAAGAAGTTGTGTATTTCAAATGTGGTTTCTCAAAAACTCCGACGTATTGTTCTACATCATATATTCAAGAAATGATGTAAATCAGATGTGGATTCTCAAAAACTACAAAGAATTTTCGGAAAATTTAAAATTCAAGACTTTTCAAACATCAAAAGCATCAAAATATGACTTTTTTTTTTAACCCTTTATACAACCATTCCTCGTGCCAAATGAAATAGCTGGCTTTTGACATCATATACTCGAACATCTACTTCCTGAATAAAAATGGATCTTGTAAATTTTCCTAGCTTGTGATTAGTCATCTACAAAATTACTTTGTTAAAAATCATTCTGACTCTCCATATGAGTACTCTGAAGTTGATATTAAAAAGACGCTGGAGTTCATTGTACAAAATCTATGTAGTCTATGGAAACCAAATCTTACAGCAATCTGTTGGAATTACGATGGGCACTAATTCTGCTTCTTTTATATTCCCATGAAGCAGAATTTATTCAAAAACTTGTTCACGAGAAAACTCTTGATGTGACCATTAACATATACGACGTTTTATCAATTAACAATATTTACTTTAATTCATACGTCGACTCGATATATCTTAGTGAACTCAAAATAAAGAATTCAACATAGTCTGCCACATCTGTTTCATATTTGAATGTTTTACCGACTTTAGACGATAAACGCTGTGTGACATACTTGATGAATTCAGTTTTTCAAACGTCTACATCCCTTATTTATGAAGCAATATTCCAACATTACCTGCGTATGGCGTTTAGGTCTCCCAACTGAATCGATACGCAAGAGCATGCTCTGAATACGTTCAAATTTTTGTGGAAGACTTATTTTTCTATTGCAGATCAGAATTTATATATTCTAATTTGGCAACACTGAGAAAAAAATCGCAACATACCACCTCAATGTCCTCCGATTTAAAATATAACCTTATTTGAAAGTTCAAACTAACCCCGAATTTTTATTCCAAAATGACACGTGCAATTTATAGGAATTTGTAATACATGAATACATATAATGAAAGTAATCAAGCTCAAAAGTCCAATGGAACAATTTCTAAAACAAGGCAAGCTACTGACAAATAAGTTGATTATACAACGTTATCAACAGCTTCGTTTAAAGTCAACATTTCGCAAATTCTATGGTCGATACAATGGCCCTAATAGAAAATATAGTCTGTCGTTAAGTTGTGTTGAATGACGTTTTTATACAAATTGTTAGGCCATTATTCTCACACTGAATTGTCGACGGATTTTTTCGTCTGACCGATAATGATAAGGAGCAGACCGCGGGTGTGACTGGTCGACAGGGGATGTATACTATGGCACCTGACCCCATCTCTGATATTTTTAGAGATCCGTGTTTGCTCTGTTCACAGTTTGTATTGTTTCTTTGGACTTACTGTTCATCTTCACATTTCCTAACAGTTAAAGTACAGAAAAAAGAAGTCTTTTATGATGTTTTCTTGACATTTATATCAACAGAACGCTGATTCGTCTAACTCTACTTTGAAAGGGCGCCAACAGGTCTTTTGAAAGCTAAAATTACCTTTCAGATCGAAATTAGCCAACAGTGAAAAAAAAGTTTGCTAAAATAGTCAAAATTTCAACAAAGAACAGTTTTGATTAATTTTATGAAATATAGATATCGTCGCAGGGTGGAATCGACTTTAAAGAAGTGTCGATCAGGATTTCTGATGCAAATGTAAGAGTGCAATGCTTAGATTAATTTTGAAGCATTATGTGCATATTTTTTATGTTCATTCCAAAAACAACAACAACAAAAGAAAGATAGCATGTTGAATCCACATCAATAAAAAATAAAGCCGTGTTATGGCTGGTGCTATTTTTATATCAGTATTTCCTTTTTAAAACAAAAAATGCATGGAAGATTTATGTGTGTTTAACCTGACTAGCACTTGAACTAAATGTAGAAGCCATTAGCCACCAACCAATAAGTCAACATAATGACATAAGTTAACCAGAAAAGCATCAAAATAATGAGAGTATTCATTATACCTGGTAATATTAATGATAAAATATCAGTCCTGAATGAAATATTTGTATGTCCGTAAAACAATGTCATGTCCAACTGTGTTTTAAGGCAAATTTGTTTCGTTTCGAATTAGCTTTAAACTTTTGTTATTTTAATCTAAAGATTAGATTAAAAATCAGAAAAACCTCTACGAACTGTCTTTTAAAATATTCGGGGATGTGAACTCATTAGTACAAATACTTTCCACTCGTTAATCACTTTGTATTGATAATTACTAGTATCTAGCTTTTCATCAGTTTAAGATTTTGAATTAAAGGTTGGAATTAGTGTTAAAACAAATATGTGTCTATATTCTATATCAAAAAACGATCTTAGTTTGATCATTATTTTTTCAAAACAGCTTTAGCATTTCTCACGTTTCTCCGTATATACTGATTTATTCATGTCAAGGATATTGATTCCATTTCGAAATTCAATTTCTGGTGCTTTTATTATTAACTTAGGTTATCGTAAATCTGGAAGTTTTTCGTCAGTTTATTTTGGCGAATTTGGGTCAAAATGGCATTAATTTTTACGTTTCTAAATTTTGCGAATTCACATCATTGCTGAAAATAAAAATTGATTTAGAATGCATATACACATGTACTGTAACACTAAATTCAAAGGTGGCGAAAATAATTTTTTTTTGTTAATTGTATGTGTAAAAAAAAAAAAAAAAAAAAAAAAAGTCCTGTATTTTCCTTTAGTCGCCCATTCTTCTTTGTATATATGTCTTCAGACAAAAAGGGGCAAGAAGACGAAAATGTATCTCTTATTATCATTTACCAAAATATACATGTATTTAAGGAATGAATTTAATAGCTACCCAATTTATACGGTATAAAGTGGGTTAGGGCAGTTTACGCTTTATAAACAGCGAAGCGGTTTATAAAAAAGCGTAAACTGTTCCAACCCACTTTATACCGTATAAATTAGGTAGCTATTAATTTCATTCCTTATAATTTAATTTTCATTCATTAAGTGAAAGAAAAAAGATAATTGTCCTTAAAAAATTACTTCAAATCGTACAAAATTTAAATGTAACGTCAGGCAGATCGATACGTTTTTGACGCGCGTCATTGTGACGTAGGCAACCCAATTTATACAGTATAAAGTAATTTTTTTTTATCCAATCAAATACCGCGTTATAACCAGAATTAAATTATTGTGTTTTGAATATTTGATACTGTATTTCTATAAATCACTTATATATGAGTGCATTTAAACAATGAAATTATTCATATAAAATGGATGAAAGAACATAAACATTGTATTATCAATCAATACGTTATAAATGTTGTTTAGTCACATGTAGACTGACATCTTTCATACAACGTGTTAGGTCATTATTTTCACACTGAATTGTCTACGGACATTTCTGTGTAGTCGATCATGACAAAGACCACATGGCAGGTGTGACCGGGGGATGCTTTCTCCTCCAGGGCACCTAATCCCACCTCTGTTTTCAGAGGTCCATGTTCGCTCTGCTCATAAATTTGTAAAGTTTAAATAGACTTACGAGATTGATCACGTTCGATGTCTTCACATTTCATAGCCTTGAAACAATTTGCCCTTAAACGTTTCTTTCACTTTTGAATTTGAACATTTCTTACATATATTTGTAGTAACAAAATATTTTTTTAAACGAGATCTAACCAGTTTTGAAGTAAATTATTTGCATTGTTTCGGATTAACAGCTAAGATTCCCGCGGGTCGGGTGTTACAAAACACTGAAATTCTTCAAAAATAATACCCGGATTATCTGTTATCTCATTAGATCAAATTACATCGACGTCGAGCAGCTAATATCACACTTTTTTTTTTAAATGGAGACGGGGGAACGCTTTCTAATTACAGACATTTATCTCCCACCTCTGTCTGCAGCAAAGTTTTGATATATTGGCTACATTAAAAAAAATCATTATAGATTGCTGACAGCTGTATATCAAAGTTTCATGAAACAAATTTTACAGAAATGAATTCATCCCTGTTTGGTGCTTACAAGTTAGAGGGTAGGTGAATTGTTTGCTTTTGCTTTATTTCTACGACACTCTCAACAAAGTAGCCAGCAAAAGGCTTCTAGTAACATTTGGCTTGTTATATTCACAGCTGGGGTGGGAGGGGTACCTTCCTCGTGTCATGTGATTTAGACTATTGCCAGCTGCTCCTTATTATAATCAGGAAGTCATCACAACCTGAAACTTGCTTGACTTGGAAAATGGACTGGGACAACCCCTCATTAATTCATACAAGGCCAAATACCATTGCGTTAAGTTCCTTAAGAACCTAAACTGGGAACTACAGTCAGAAATATCTGCAAAGATTAGAAAGCAAACTGGGAACCACACCTATGATCATAATAACAAAGAAACTGGATGTCATTCTGATTTATCTAACCAGATTTTACGCCGATGTTTCCTTCAATTTCTCACACAATATCATTCAAACCTTGTTACCATAGATTGATATACATCAATGGTGTGGTGCGCAACAGAGACACAGATCGAAAAATCTGAGGCTGTATAGAGAATAGGAGATTCGTCACTTGTAACTACCATTGAAACCAGCAGATTCTATACGAACACGATACATCATATACTGTAGCAAAACCCTATACATTGATAAAGACAAAGATAACGAAAAGTAATCATGCTTTAATGTCCAGCTAAACAATACAAATTTTAAGCAGAACAAACAAGGACTTCTGAAAACAGCGATGGGGTCAGGTACCATGGAAGAGTGAGCATCAACCGCCGTGTGCCTCTTATGATCGGGTAAACGGAAAAATCCGTAGACAACTCTGTGTGAAATTACTGGCCTAACAATTTGTATGAACGACGTCAGCCTAACCATAGACTGTATTTGCAAACAGGGTCATTGTATTGACCATAGAATGTGCGAAATATTGACTTTGAACGAGATTGTTTTTTATCTTTTTATCATCAACTTATTTGTCAGTAGCCTGATTTGGAATTTAGAATTGTTCAGAACATGATCTTGCATATCGCATTAACTGAGAGACATATACCCCCTTTGCACGTGATAATGGTACACTGATATACAAATAACAGGAATTAACGATACTCATAGAAAAGTTGGAGTCATCGCGTTTATCATAAACTATTTCAAAAGCACGTTAATTCATGACCACATATATGATATATATAAACAACGACTGCTGTAATTTTTCATTGCGTTATATTCACTAAACGCTTAAGATTTGTATATAACTTTTTTATTAGCGAGAACCTTATTTTGTGTTTATTTTTATCATTGGGGATAATATACAATAATTACCAGATTTGTACGTGAAAGAATTTCCTTACTGATAAATCTCAAATAATCATCACACTAAACAAGTTCTTGCTACATAGGAATGAACTACAACAATGGATTTTCTTTAGGTGGAACGAAACAATAACTTCTCAAGAAACTTATCCTTAATTGCCCTATAATTCCTCTAAGAATTCAGTTCATTCAATACAAATCTTAGATGCAAACATTGACCTTTTTTCTTTTTTTTTTTCCCTTACATTTTGATAAAATTTTAACCTAAAATATTTTTTTTGATTTTTTGACTGTTATACATTGGGAAATTCTCTCTTTATACACAATTTGAAGACTGTGATAATCGTAATTTATCATTACCATATACAGAATTTTGATCATATGTTTTCATAATAAAAAAAATATGTTAAAGAAAGATAACGTTTGCTGATGGATGAATTTTTTTCGGACTTAAAAATCAGCGCTTCGTCTTATTTTCTATTATGAATGTAATTTGTATAACACTTAATATTATTTTTACATATACCTCTTTTCTTAATTCTTAGATAATTATTGTTCTTTCTTTTCACTTTGTCAAATTTTCTTCATATCTTGATAAGAGGTAAAATTAATTTCTGAAAAGGTTAGCAGCGCTTCATACTTCATACTAATTTCCAAATAAAATATATGGTAATAACGAACAGTATTCAAACTCAAAAGTCCATTAAACAATACAAGTTTTGGAGCAGAGCAAATACTGACACTTCATAGGTGGGATCAGGTGCCATGGAGAAGTGAGCATCCCCTGCCGACCGGTCACACCCGCCGTATGCTCCTTGTCATGATCGGAAAATAACGGAAAAATCCGTCGACAATTCAGTGTGTAATAAATGGCCTAACAATTAGTATGAGAAATGTCAGTCAGCATTTGACTTAATGATAGATTGTATCTGCTGACAAGGTCACTGTATCGACCATAGAACTTACGAAATGATGACTTTAAATGAGACTGCTGATATTTTTGTTTCAAAAACTTATTTGTCAATAACCTATCTCGTTTTAGAAATTGGTCATACGTAGAGCATGCTCTTGCATATCGAATCAACTGAGAAATATAAACCCCGTATACAGGTGATAAAGGTATATTGCTGCATAAGTAAGGGAAGTTGACAATTGAAAAGTTGAAGCCATCACGTTTTTCATAAAGCTTTGTTGTTAGATTACCATTAATGTCTTTTTCTAGTAAAATATCCAAATATGAAACAGATGTATCATACTCTGTAATATCATTTATTTCAAGCTCTCCGGGATATAAGACATAAGAATGGAAATAACCATTGTTAATTGACAATACGTCGATATATCTAAATATCGAGTTGAAGGCCACGGCAAGTGTTTTCTTCTTTTCACGTATAAGATTTTGAACAAATTGTGCTTCATATGAATACAAAAATAGGTCTGCTAATAACGGGGCGCAATTGGTACCCTTGGGAATTCCAAAAGATTGTTGAAAGACAATCTATGTTGTTTTTATCAAAATAATTTAGCAAATGACCAATGACAAGGTAAGTAAATTTTCGAGTTTTTTTTTATTGAAAAATATTATTGTTGAATATAAAAATCAATGTTTGGAATTTTAAATTTTTATCGGGTGAAATCTTGAGCAGAGGGTCAGTACTCCTTAAATAAGTGCCTAGGAGAAGTAAGCATCCCCTTTCGATTGGACACACCCGCTGCGAACGCTCTGTATTGAATCCGTAGTCAAATTTAGTATAAAAACAAAGGTCTTGCAATTGGTTTGAAACACGTCAGCTAAAATACAACCCATTGATTAGTTACCGGTTATATTTGCTAACAAGTTCAATGTAACGATCATAGAATTTTCGAAAGCTGGCTTTAAACGATGTTGTCGAAACCCCTGGAACATCAACTTATCTCTAAGTAGCCTGTCTCGGTTTAAAAATGAATCGAATTCGAAGCATTCTCTCGAGTATCGATTCAGTTGGGAGACTAAAATACTATACTCAGGTATTAGCGAAATATTACTACATAAATAATGAAAGTTGACGATGGGAAAGCTGCACATCCCGTTTGTCGAACAGTTTAGTTATAATTTGGTCTTTATCGTCTATAGTCAGTGAAACAATAAAAGATGAAACAGATGTGGCAGACTCTTGAGTGTGGTTCCCATTTTCTTATTTCGAGTTCACTGGGATATATCGAGTCGACGTATGAATCAAGGGGTCCAGCCTAAATTCCTTTGCAAAGGCGTATTTTTCTTTGCAACCGAAAAAATGGCGGATACGAAGCGGAGAAGAAAACGAGGTCAGTAACTTTCGTGTAATTTTAGGAACTATAATCATTAATTTTGATAAATGGATGTTACGTTTCGGTGCGCCTATCCATCCTTTCCAATGGGAAAACTAAGCTAAAGAGATTTACTTTAAGATGGAAAAATTATTGAAGAAAAACCATAAACATGTCTCTATTGTTTGTCGCATTCATAACCAATCATCGGTTATTTGTAACATACTTCACAGTCCAAAGCTGTAAAAATTACATATATTTGTAAATTTTCCGGTCAAATATTAGAAAAACACAATTTCCATTCACACAAAGCCAGTTTTAGAAATTTAATCCACAATTTACGACTTTAAGATTAAAATTACTTTGCAAAGTCGATATTAGGACATGTTTACTTTGCAACTCTGTGATTCAGAACATTGGTCGTTATGTTGAAAAGGCCTCTTCGCCAAAATTACAGGCAGCAATATAGTGTTTGCAGTCAAATTGTATACATACTTTTCACGATGAAAATCCCCTGTCACCCAGCATAATTTAAGTGGTGTGTACACAGTAAATCCTATGATTGTAATTGGGGAGGGTGTATTTTTTGTTAGTTTCTCCCTACCTCTGATACACTTTTTTATTTTTTTTTCTCTCTAGACTGATCCCTTGATACGCTCAAACCTGAGGTTGGTAAATAAGGAAAAAAAATCTGGACAAGGGCATATGCAAGTTCCAAAGAGTATTTAGACTGTTTGCGATCGGGTGGATTATGGTCGACGGATCTAAAATTCTATCATCGTTGAAAGTGGTGATATTGGAAAGGGAACTGTATAGGGTGTAGAAAATCAACTATATTTCTTGTACTGTAACTCATGAATTACTGAAATTCAATTTTTATAATAATAATTTATATTTACGATGAAAATTGTCATATAGTGATATACATTGTAAGATGATGACAATTTTATAACTGCCATTCTCTTTCATCATCTTAAAGTATTCGTACACAAGTATTGCATGTATCAAATGTTTCTTGTCGATATATACTGTGAACCCGAATAAAAGTTTTGACAGTTGAATCTGTACAATTTGCATACATGTATTTGAATATGGACATTTGTTTTAAAAATAAAATCATTTAAATTTGTCATAGTTCGTAATATAAAATGGGTCTTAGACACGTCATTTGTACTTGTATACATATTAGGTAACTAAAATGAACTTAGTATTTTAGCATAGGATTTGTTCGGCGAAATTTAAACATGTATCATGTATATCAAGACAGAATTTAAACATTTGGTGACTGAAAAAAGATCACTCTGTATTAACTTTCTGGAAATGGTTTTTTAATTTTTTTTTTAATTTTTGGTAGAATTCTTTTGGACCCCCCCCCCCCCCAACGAACAGATAGGCTTTGCATCAAATATTATTTACTCATGGTAAAAAACAACAAAATTAAATTTCTCCAATTTTTATTTCGTAAATAAAGACAATGTTTTCTAAAAAATAACAATGATATTCAAAAGTCAATCCCATAGCAATTTTTCAAAAAAAGGGGGGATTCCAAATGAAAATTTACCTTGTTAAACTACATCAAAAAATATCCTTAGATACCCCCCCCCCCCCCCATCCCCCCAATGCAGTACGGACCCGAAAGCATAATTCCATAAGAGATTAAAAAATGCTATGCGATGATATCATTGGAAAAAATATTTCAAGAAATATATTGCATTAAACCCTTCATATGACGATTAATTAAAGAATATTTCACATTTTGGATTTAATGTACTTGATTATCTTACACAATTTTGATGATTTCAATCAGTTTACGATATAGTTTTTTTTATTCTTGGGATTTTTACAAGTTCCTGGCGATGCTGTTGTATTTAGATTTCACATTAGAAGGAGGTGGGAAGAGTTTTGTGGCATACATTCTGTTTTCGCGGTACTTAATAAGACCTTTATTATAGAAATTATTTTTTTTTACACAAATCACACTTTTCATTGGTTCAAAAAGACTTCCCATAATGATTACATGAATACAGTCCTGCTGCGTCGAAGAAAATATTTGCTGGTAATAATCTTCCTGCATTTGATGCAGTGCTCTTCTCTGAAATAGATAAATCTGACCGGTTATGAAAACAGTTTTAAAGGAAGCAATACCTTGAAACTTACGTACAGATTAAATCAAAATTTATCAGATTGTATTTTTCGTTTTTGTAATCGTTGTGGTAGTGAATTTCTGTATTGTTTATACAGCAAAGTGATTTGCACAGGAAAAACAAACCCTGAACCGCAATTTGCAAATGAAATATTTCCTATACTACCTGGTACCTTTATTTTAGAATTTAGACAAAGTTTTGTCATTTTGTCACAGAAAGTAATATTTGAATAAGGAGTCTTGATGTAATATATGAGATAAGAGTCTCTTATTTTCCATTCAACATGTACTCTGTTGTAAAAGACAGTATTTACCCTCATATGATGACACACGTATTCAATCCGTGTCTGCAAGGCATGTCGTTTTATTTCAATAGATTTTTTGGTATGTAAGTCGTGGGTATCCAAAAGTATCCCTCCAAAAGACAAATAAATGCTTCACCGAAACGACATATTTTGATACCGAATTAAATGCGCGAATCATTAAAAATTTCGTGATGTTTACTGGCCTTCTTTCCAGTCTCCGCTTCGACTCCGCCATTTTCTCTGTTGCAAAGAAAAATACGCCTTTGCAAAGGAATTTAGGCTGGACCCCTTGATGAATGAAAGTAACTAGTGTTAATTGATAAAATGTCGTCGATATATCTAAATGTCGAGTTGAAGGCCACAGCAAATGTTTTCTTCTTCTCATGTACATGTAGAAGTGTTTGAATAAATGCTGTTTCATGGGAATATAAAAACGGTCGGCTGTTAGTGCCCATCGTAATTCCAACAGATTGTTGGAAGACCTGTTCACCAAAGACTACAAATTAAAGATGTTGTCAATGAGAAATTCCAACATCCTTTTAACATCAACTTCAGAGTATGTGTAGAATCATATTGCTTTTTAACAAAGTAATTTTGTTGATGACCAATCATATATGAAAGTTTCCGAGTTCCATTTTTATTGAAGAAGCAGTTATCTATATGAACTCAAAAAACCTAGTTTTAAATCTATCGTGATAAATGGTTGTATAAAGTGTAGAAAAGTCATACATTTTGATGTTACTAATTTCTTAAACATTTTGTGATTTTAAATTTTCAAAAAAATCGTTGGAGTTGTTGAGAATCCACACTTGATTTACTTCTAGAACATGTTGTACCACAGTATGCCTGTCTCCGTAACAACAGTTAATATTTTTGTCAGGCGAAAAGATAGGGGCTTGGTAGAGCACTTGCTGGCACCGACAATGTACATGTATCTTTGTAATTAAGTTTTTAAATATTACGTTTATGAATCCAGAATAGGTAGTGTAGACCGAACTCACCTTCGTTGAATGGAATGTTAAAAGTATCAGTATTTTAAAAAGACTGAAATGTAATTTTAAAGAATTTCATCCTTAGAAATTGAAATGCGAGTATAAGTAGAATTTCCAAATGTAGAATCAAAGCCAAGTTCTCCTAAACTACAGTTAATTATAATAATGAGCCTTACAAACAAAGACGATGTTGTTACAAGCCTTTTCTGTAGGAACCATAACATGTTGTTCATTTAGTCTTTCTAATTCTTTTCTCACCTCCGACGCTTGCACTTGCATTCATCTGTAAGCTAACTATACAACTTTTGCAGACGACATTCTTCTGTATTGGATAATAAAGTGCCCAGAGGACCAAGGCATTTTACTGTTTGATCAGAGGAGCAGGGGAGGGATTCCAAGGTAATGCTTACTCATTGTAATAAATTGAGGGTCACTACTTCTTGCAACATGCAAAATCCATGGATAATCAGTAATTCAGTCAGGTCTCTTGTTTCTTAGATTCTTATGAACCTAAAATGGGAACCACACTCATAATCACTAAGAAAGTAAAAACAATGTACCATCCTGGCTATATATAGGCAGACATTGAGAAAACGCCTCCCCCTCTTCTTTCAATGTCTGTTCATAGCTTGATATGTATCAACAGTGTGGAGCCCAACAAAGAGACACAACTTGAAAAATCGGACGCAGTACAGATAATGGCGGACTTATATGTCAATGGTGACTACCACCGCACCAGCAGTGTTCCAAAACTTTATTCTTCGTAAGAATTCTTAACTCGAGTACCTCTTCATAAATTGGTTCAATTCTTGAAACTTCAAATTGCAGCTTTCATTTGAAATGGAAAAAATTCTGAATACACGCACCTGTGGTTTTATTTCTTACTATTAGTTTCTGTAGATTGGTTTGTAAAAATAATAATAATAATAATAATAATAATAATAATACATGGCTGAGTGTATCTAATCTACCGAATGTAATGAATCTACGGAATCTTCCAAGTGTAATGTTATTCCTCTCCGAAAATTCAGTATCCTCTTATGAAAAACTTTAATTAGCATCCCCTCTTTCCCCTACTCACAATTCATAAAATTTTCAAAATTTCATTCAAAGGTATCTATATTAAAAACTGAATTATTACTAAGTATGTTCATGTGTATATGATCTCGCAGGAATAACAAACTAATTTTCTTGTATCCATTAACAAATGAAAAACAACATATTTCATTGACTACTTATAGGTATCGAATATTCATGAATTGATTCGAGCTCCAGTCTGACCATGGAGATGTTTGAAATAAAATGGTATTGTATTCTGAGAGCACCAGAGAAAGGGTTTTTGAAGAGGCGTTTGGGCTTAGGGAATCATACACACTATAAGTTTAAAATAAATGTATATTGACAAGACATCAGATACTGAAGAAAAAGGATTTATAATCAATTTAATATAGCTTTGTAATGCCGTTTTCCACAAGTGTAACACAAGAAATATAGCTTTGGAATGGAAGTTTTAAACCCCTTTTAAAGATCTATGAAATATGGGTTAAACTTGGAAGGGGTTCTCCGGCCTTGGATCTCCCTTCTTTTCTCTTTGCCAAAGATGTTATTTAAAAAAATCAAACCCTCTAACGTACCCTATAAAATTATCAAGAAGATACATTTTGTAAACGTTTAAATCTAATAATTGAATATAACATACAATTATTTGTTCTGAAGAATTGCATCCAGAAAATGCTCATGTTAAAGAGGCTTCTTATGCGGGAAAGAAATTTGATTTTGTATGCAAAGTGCCCCAGGCTTTTTTACCAGTTGAGTTGTCGTTTCCAGAGTTTACCGTTGTATGTTTTAGGCATCTTCTCAAGCAGTTTCCACTGTGTACAACTCTTTTGAATTTTCCCAAATTTAAATTAAATCAGTTTTTGGGAAACATAAAGTGGGAGGATTTGGCCGCACTGTAACAGAAAATGGGGGTTGGGGTGGCATTTGGATGATAAATTCCATATACTAAACAGCAAAATATTATTCTCGGAAAAAAGCCCCCCCCCCCCAACACACACCTTTCGCTACCTTTTCCGCCCTTGGGCTCTGTTTTACAAAAGAGCCTACAAACTAATTTTTTCTTCACATAAAATCACAATTATTTTTTTATTAAAGTAATTTCTGTAGTCGCGTGTTTTATTAGTTCGGGTTCGACATTTGCGTTTATCCTGACATTTGGACTTCCGTTTGCCAAGCTGGCTGCCGATCAGCGGACAGTGTTATCGAATGTGTTCCTGTTTTTGTTTAAGAGTTGGTCAATTGTACATGAGAGAAAATGTATTAGAGTAAAATTTATCGTTGGTGAGATGGTGTTAATAGAATAGACGTTTAGAGAGGTCGTTTTGAAGAAAACCGGCAGGTAAAGTTTCGACACAATCTGAAACCGAGCTTATTTACTAACCAGTTTCAAAATCATAGGAACACTATTTACGGGCAATTGCTTTAAGCTTATATTCATTTCTACAACCAAGCGAATATCTGCCTTACTGCCTTGAAATAGAAACAATATTTTAACGTGATATCACACATACCAGTGTACAGGTGTATGCTTAGCTGTATTCTCTTTAGAGAAGTGGACAGGCTTTCGCCTACATCCACTTCTCTTCGCAAGCCTTCATGTTTTGATTCTGAAAAACGTATAAATTTAGAACAGTTGACGGCCTACATTTCAACTGACATTTCCTCTAAAATGTGCCTGGATGTACGTAACACGTTATATTATCAGTTTCAACATAAATAAACACAACTGTCACAAGAAAACCTTCCTTTGCTTATCGCTAATCCATTTTTACAAGATCTCCATCCCAGATTTAAATTATGAGGAAGTAACTCTTGAAGGATTGAAAAACTAATATGTTGACTGTGCGACCGTTTGGGCAAGCGCAGATACAACTTTTCAATTTACTATTTAGACCCGTCTCTTCTACCGCATCTGACATTTGGTGCGTGTAGATACTCTGACGTCACATGACATCATATGTAAGTTGCATTACCAAACTGAAGCCTGAACACTGCTGATTTTAATGAAGAAAGTTTTGTTTACTATTTATCTGCAACATATTCATTAAATCAAGGCGAGTTTATTTTTTGTTGAACAACTCATAAAGGAAGGTTTTCATGTGACAGTTATGATTATTTATATTGAAATTGTTATTATAACATGGGACGGTGACATCTGTTGCATACATTCGGCATATTTTAGACAAAATGTCAGTTGAAGTGTAGGCCGTCACCGGTTCCAAATTTATACGTTTTCCAGAGTCAAAACATGAAGGCTTGCGAAGAGAAGTTGATGTAGGCAAAAGCCTGTCCACTTCTCTAAAGAAAAAAGCTTAGCTGCAGAACTGTAGTGTTATGGTTTTATATTTTAGTCTTTGACCATAATGCTACAGATCCCGTAATGCAAATAAAGTGAAATTTAAGGCGCAAGATTTTCTGCACCCGGTTAATTAAGATGTATTTCTCCACTTTCCAGCATTGGTCAATCCCTTAATTCTAGACATTTTATCACAAATCTGTATATTTTATCCACCTCCTAACCCTTGATAGTCGTATCTACAAACATCTTTAGCGAGATATCTTCAGTAAGTCAACATGGCTGATGGAAGACAGAAAATTCAAAACAAGTGAAATTATTGGTCTATAGATTTTAAAAATCATATTGCACACATAATCATTTTAATTTTATTTATTCTGCAGGAAAATAAATATGTTTGCAAAACTGAAGAAGAAAATAGAAGAGCAAGGGGGGAATGTTCCTGATGCTGAGAAGCTAAATGCCAGTGGAAATGCTTCAACGCCTAGGAAAGGTATTTAATTTTTTTAAATTTTTTTTTTCATTATTTTACATTATTTTTTTTTTTTTTTTTTGTGGTGGCTGGCTTTGAAAACAAATTACTGTTTTAAGCCCTGCTAAAAGATAGAGTGATTTTATTTTGATTTTTTTTTAAATCATAAAAACCACTTAAACATTGAAACAGTGATACCTGTATTTCACATTTTTAATGATTTTTTTCTTTGTTACAGTAACCTTTTTAGAGTTTGACTAAGTCAGTATGATACACAATCAATGATGTCAAGAGTCACTTGCAATATTAATGATCTCAGACTTGTAGGTTACTGATGGTGTATAGGTGTATATGAACAGAGAGTAAAAGGACATGTATTTTTGTTTTAATGGGCTCATTTATGGTTGGTCATGTGATCAAATCCCATGAAGCCCGAAGGGCTTATGGTAGATTTGATCACATGCCAACCTGTATTTACATCCCGATGAAAGTTTTAAAATGATATCTTATTACAGTGTACTTATATTAGACTGATTTACAATGTATATTATGTATAAAGTTTTAAACCCATAAAATGATTGAATTTTTTTCAAAATTCAACGATATAAATTAATTGTGTTGAACTCGTCTACCACTTATGGCATCACTGTTAAATTACGTCAATAGTTAATGACTGAACGATGAATTTAAGGACACATGACGAACCTGTTTTTACACAGAATTAAATACGCCCTGATTAGATAGTGTTATATAAGGGAAAGACTTGCAAATATTATTATTGCATAATGATTTTCACAGGGATCAGTTCTCTTCAGACTCTATTTGGGGAGGAGTCAGCTGACATACCACCACAGTCTCCCGTGACACAAGAGGAGGTAACAATTTGTGTATAAGGTGGAAAACTAATTAAAACTGATGTGGGGATAAAGGGGTAGTGGGATGAATAGATGAATATACCAGTAATTAACAGCATGGTATTGTTTATGTAATGAAAGTTTATCTGTATTTGAATGAGATACTGTTGTATCACTAGTAAGTAAGATTTTTTAACCAATTATTTTCTTGATAAACCCTAGAATCCTGAAACAGTTGGAACTAAAGAGGAAGTAATGAATTTACTGGTCAGGAGAACAGAGCAGTGCAAAAAGCTTGAAAGTAAAATAAGTGGTGAGTACATAGTGATCTCATATAGAGGTATAACAGGTTCATAGGAATCAGTGTTTATACAGTGAAACTTGTCTAATCTGGATGTTGCGTAATCCAAAATCTTGTCTAATACGGTGTAAACTTTAAGTCACATTACAGTAAATTCCTTTGTTTTTAATGTTATCTGGAAGGTTGCCTTATCCAGCCAATTTCTTTGGAACCAGTCTTGTCCATATTAGACAAGTTTTACTGTATATATGTTGACAAAGTAAAACAATCATGGATCCTGTTTTTACCAAGTTTGATATAGTCCTTTTAGTGCATTTGCAAAAGGAAAATAGGAGTTTTGAAATATTTGACAATGATAAATGAATGTGTGTTGGCTTGTTCATACTATTATATCCTGAATTACCTATATTTTCTTTCTATGCACAGAATATGCATCAGTAATCAAGGAGAAAAACAAAATGATTGAGAAGTTGGAAACCAGTCTTGAGAAGCAACAGGAAGGTATAGCCACATGGGAAATTCCTGAAATTTTATTCAAAGAGTGCCAAGTCAAATGAGATATTCAAAAAGATCATTTAGTACCTGATGATCCTGTAAATGAAAGAAAGTATGTTGTGACAAAAATCCTGAAATCTTATGTTTCCTGAGTAGTTTGGAATCTTATTTTGCTTTAGTTGTTTTCAGGCACTACATCGGTGCTCTGAACAGTAAAGGTATTTATGCTTAAAAAAGTCTGTTATGTAAAACTGGTAATTAATTGCATATTTTGAGTCTTAATTGTGATAACTGATCCTAGAGAATATATGATAAACTTTTACTCTTACTTTTGTGCAGATCTAAACATTGATTGTGTTCGCAGGTTTTGAGAAAATCTGAATAAGATATATGTTTCATTAGAAAATGCCACATAATGGGGGGGGGGGGGGGGGTTTGTTACATTTCTTCTAGGTAGTGACTTGTTTGTACAGAATATGTAATTTGTAATAAAATTATATGTATATAAGGCACTCAGTCACAAAAAAAAACCATTTGTAATCCTCTGAAGCCAAACTAGAATTTCCTCCAGTGGTTAATAGATTCATGGTTTCAAAAACCTGGATTCAGTATTGAAAATCCAAGAACAACCAAGCAAATTCAGAATCCAGATGCAAAACAATGTATAATTAGGCAGATTGTTTCTATTTTTAGCTACAGACAAGAAGATACAGGAACAGAATGAGCAGTATCAGCTGAGTCGTGCCAAGCTGTCAGAGGGCTTCACATTGGCTCTACAGAAGAAGGATGAGGTAGTTTTATATTTGTTGAACTGATTACATGTAGTTACATATAATCCTAGTGCTATTTAAGATGCATAATAGGTTTTTAAGAGCTTTATGATAAATATGTTATCAGGGTTGTCCTTAAGAATTAAAATAGAAGGGGACATTTAAAAAGTAGAAGGGGGTCTGGGGTTCCTCCCTTAGCAGGGGGTTAAGGGGGAATAACAGAGTAACTGTGGGATTATGTCAATATAGGTGGGGAAATTCCCTGGCCCCCGGGTCTTAGGGACAACCCTGTATTATCAAAAGATAACCTCATACAAAATAAAAGTATAGGAATTTGGATTCAGGCTAGAACACTAAACTTTATTATTTTATAAAGCAAATGTCTAGCTGCATATTTGATCTTGTTTGCATTAAATATGTTCTGTGGGGCATTGCTTAATGTGTTTCTTGGTTTTAATGTTGTAGGAAAAGCAAACTCTGATTGACAGGGTAAAACAACTAGAGGATGAGAAAACCAAACAATTTGAGCGAGAGGAAGAGACCGATGAATTACAGGGCCTGGCTGCTCAGGAGATGGCCAAAGTTAAACACCTGGTATGTATCATGAAGAAATATGATGTATCAAAAGATAACATGTATTTCAAACATCTTTAAAACAAAATTGTGTAAAAATATAACATGATATGCCCTTTCACACATTCTCTTGCAAGTCTTTTAGGTTCATTTTCATCTCTTGGGTAAAGAATATACATGTATCATTAAAAAGTGCTTATGCAATCTTTTAAAATTAAGATGCTTACACACTATATGTGTCATTACTTTCTTTAGCTGTTAAATACTCAAGAAGAGTTGACAAAAGTGAAGGCAGAACTCCAGGAAAAGTCAACCAAGTTACTGTCTGCAGAAAAGATGAGTGAAAAGTGTGAGCAGGAGCTAAAAGCAGCCCAGAATAAACTGCAGGAACTACAGCAAACATGGTTAGCAAAGCATAATCTGTTAAAAAGCAAGGTTGCTCTTAATTAGGTGCTGACCTCATATTTGTGCCTCTTTAGAAAAGTAGGACAAAATTGTTTGTAGACCAGTGGTTCTGATTTTTGTCCTGAGAACCTTATTCTCTTATTTATTCATACACGAGTTGCCCTTAGTAAGTTGGTGGTCCCCATTGATTTCAAATTTAAATGTCAATGGTCATTTGGTTTTTCCAGTTTTCTCGATACCTCATCAAACGATTTCCAACAAATATCTTGATGGGCATAAAACTCAATTCAGATATTGGCTGCGGCAAGTAGATAATTAGGGCCCTGCTCTGCGGGCGCCCTATAGTGATCAGTCCGTCCATCTGTCCGTCCGAGATCTCTTGTCCAGAGCATATCTTCTCTCTCCTTGGCCCAATCTGGCTCATACTTCACCCACAGAGTGTCTTTGGGTAAAGGGTGTGCAGTGACCTTGAACCATGTTTCTAGGTCTAAGGTGAAGGTCATAGCCGAATTATATGAAAAATCCTTGTCTGGAGCATATCTTCTCTCCCCTTGGTCCAATATGGCTCATACTTCACTCACAGAGTGCCAGTGGTCAATGGATGTTCAGTGACCTTGAACGAAGTTTCTAGGTCAATGGTCAAAAATAGCCTCTCTGTTTAAATTCTTGTCCGGAGCATATTTTCTCTCTCCTTGGCCCAATCTAGCTCATACTTCACCCACAGAGTGCCTTTTGGTAAAGAATGTACAGTGACCTTGAACCATGTTTCTAGGTCTAAGGTGAAGGTCATAGCAGAATTATATGAAAAATCCTTGTCAGGAACATATCTTCTCTCCTCTTAGTCCAGTGTGGCTCATACTTCACTCACAAAGTGCCAGTGGACAATGGATGTGCAATGACCTTGAACAAAGTTTCTAGGTCAAGGGTCAAGGAAAAAAATAGGCTCTCTGTTTAAATTCTTGTCCGGAGCATATTTTCTCTCTCCTTGGCCCAATCTAGCTCATACTTCACCCACAGAGTGCCTTTAGGTAAAGAATGTACAGTGAGCTTGAACCATATTTCTAGGTCTAAGGTGAAGGTCATAGCAGAATTATATGAAAAATCCTTGTCCGGAGCATATCTTCTCTCCCCTTGGTCCAGTGTGGCTCATACTTCACTCACAGAGTGCCAGTGGTCAATGGATGTGCAGTGACCTTGAACGAAGTTTCTAGGTCAAAGGTCAAGGTCAAAAATAGCCTAGAGGATATGCAACATCCGTGATTTTTGTGCCGTTTTTTGATGGAGGGTATGGAGCACCCATGATTTTCACGCCATTTTTTATTATAACAAGAATGACATAGAAGCCCTTTAGACTCAAACAGCACATCCCTTAATAGTACACAAATGTTCCTCTTCAAAATAAACCCTTTCAGCTACATTACATTTTCATGTTCGTTGCTGAAAGCGGGGCCCTTTGAGATGGCCACCATCTCAGTGATATCTAGTTACTTCTTGTATAAATGATGAGATAAGTTGGCATATACAAATATTTTTTGCTTAATTTTGAAATTCTGTATACCATCTCAAATACATTTTCAGTCCTTCGATAAACATATACATGTACAAAAATTTTTGAAAAATTGTATGATTATGTTTAATATACAATGGTTCTATTTACACATGTTTTTTGTTATATTTCAGTGAAATGTTAACAGAGGAGAATTCATCCCACACTCAGCTGGTGGGAAGTCTAACTACGGAGAAAGAGTCCCTAGAAAAGAAGATAGATGTATTAACAGGTCAATTAACAGAGGTAATTTGGTTTATTTTTCTGGTGCTAAACAAAGTGTTATCATATACAATAAGTATGAGATGTACACTACAAGTTAATTTTAATGGCAGACCCAGTGCTCTTTTTTTTATCAGTCATTATTTTTTTATTAAAAAGTCATGTTTTATTGAAGGGTTCATTTCACATGTATTTTATTAACAGAAAACCTCACAAATCTCCTCTTTAGAAGAAGCTAAGACAGAGTTGGAAAATCAGCATCAAGGGATGATAAGAAATTTTGACCTCCACAAAAATAAGGTGGGAAATTGTCTTAAAGTTATAGGTATCACTCAAGGCATTGTTCTTGACTCTGTATGTAAAAGTATTGATCTACTGCAGGCCTCTATGTGACCTCTAAAATTTAGGCGCCAACTGGCTCCTTATCAAAAAAAAAAATTTAGGTGCCATTGCAAATTTTTAGTCCCCAGGCAAATGTTTCTTAGGCACCAATTTAAAAACTGATATTAGTCAATATATAGAGACATGTCCATTGCTAACTTTTGAACTTCTTTTCTGCTCTTTATAAAATAACATTTTAAAATGTTTATAGTTCCATAATTTGACGATCACCAAGTCAATTTAAATGGTCGCCAATTTGGCGACTTACAGAAAAATTTTAGGCGCCAATCATAATTTTTAGGCCCCATGGCGACTAAATTAGTCGCCAATTAGAGCCCTGTACTGATTAAACATCTTTGACAATATAATTTTTATGTCTTGGTCTGGACTGAATTGCACAATTATAAGACACAAAATTGAAGGACATGTGATCTACTTACATATACATAGAATATTTTCATATATCTATGCTTTCATTTCCACACATATCTGAACTAAGTATTTTTGATGTGCCTTGTTTCCAATGTTTATATTAGACTACTAAGCTCCTTGAAGAGAAGGATGATCATATTGAAAAGTTACAGGAGAGGATCCAAATGTTAGAACAAAGATTTCAGGACCAGAACCTTGAAGGAGATGATAAAACAAGGGCAATGGAAAATGAGGTAACATTCAGAAAAAAAAAATCACTTTGTTTAAGGTAATGAGATCATTAGATATCAAAATCATTCAGAAGATTATATGGAATTGATGCACTTCAAATTCAACATTCCTCTGTTCATTCATGTGAAATTTTGCTGAAACAAAAGTAATCTAATTTGAATAAAATTACACACAATTTTAGCAAATTGAGTAAGATTTCCATCAGTAATCAATAAGAATTTAACATTTGGTCAAACAGAGGAGAACACTGGAGCAGAGATTGGAGGAGAGTCGCCAGCAACTGACTGAGATCAAGTCCAGCTGGAGTGATAAGATATCTCACCTGGAGGAGCAGATCTCACATCTCAATCAGAAGATCATTGAGGACAGTGAGGAGCTGGCACAGAGCCAGAAACTCACTGAAACAGTTCGCGAAACTTTTACAGCACAGGTAAGGAACTTTAAAAATTACATGAAAATCAACAGTGTTGCAACAACATTGTTAAAAGACTTTTATCATAAAAATAAGAATTAAAGTTTTGAATTTTTGCCATGAATCCATTCCTTCTTCTGAGATGTAATGGGAAATACTATGAAAATATAATTGTTATATGTTATAAATGATAAGCAGGAGTTCATTTTTACTTTATGGTTTTATTTACCAGTATATAATACAAAAGATTTTAGCCACAAAATCCCACTGTTGCCTTGTACATGTATTTTGATTTTTCTGTGATTGTTTTTGGTATGTTTACATAGAGAAGCTCGGAAGGTGTCACATGATGTCAAGTACCAAGTGACTATCAAACTAAATAACTTAACAGTTGTCGATTGCTAGCAAAAATTAAAAATGATTATAACTATATATATCTGTTAAATTATGCAAAAATCAATGCAAATGGTGAATGTTTCCATTTAAGTCAGTACATATGCATTTGTATTCATGTATCAGTTTTTTGAAATATTGATATGAGTTCTTTAAGAATTGTTTCTGTAAAACAAGGTTATAAGGTCTTCAACATACCATTATTTTTCATGGGGGACCAATTTTTGTAGATTTCTTGAATCAACCTTACCAACAAATTTACATTCTGACAAATGATAACTTTATATATATTTAATATATACATGTATTTAATAGATTAAAACTCTTCTTTCATGAGTTGTAAGTCTTGAATTTTTCATGAAATAGTGTGTTCATTTCAGATTAAACAACTTCAAAATAAACTTGATGATGCTGAGAAAAGAGTGGAGGAAAATTGGCAATTGGCCAATAAGAAGGATCAACTTTTTGCAAAGGAGGTTTGTTTGTAATAAATGACATTGTGTTCATGTGTCTTGTTTAATATTTTTGCTAATAAAAGTGACATTATAAAACCCATATCCTCCACTAGTATTTGGTAGTTTCCTGTGTTAAAACAATCTTCATTAAGAATTTAAAGGTTGTGAAAATTTAGGGTGCCTACAATTTCCCTCAATTATTATCTACTGGACAATCATTTTGTATGTACATTGTACCAGTTTAAAATATACAAACCATTTCTTTATTATTGAAAAATGCCTTGTTGAATTTTATTCCTTTTTTTGTTAGAGAGCAGAATTGGAAAATGAGCTTCAGAAAGTGAAATTTGAGAAGATTGATGTTGAAAATAATTTACGAGCAAAAATTGATTCTCTGGAGTCTCAGATTCTAAGCCTAGAAGAAGCAAAAGAGCATGAGAAGGATAATTCAGAAAGGAAAATGGTAAGTTACAAACATTTTCGGAAAGATATTTTGATACACATATACATCATCGAAAAATTTAATATTTCAAACATGCAGGATGTTTAAAATTTTAACCTTCCAGATGTTCTCAATCTTGAAGTTCATTCTTTTATTCAATGTATCATCAAAACAGCCAACTCTTGATCCATCTCAGAAATGCAGCTTGATAATCTTATTTGAAAAGCAGAATAACTGATTGTACCATTGTTTAATCATGCATTTTGTTGTTGTGCAGTAAAGTTAGTTTAGGCGAAATATAATACTAAGACATTCATAAGTCTTTCCATTTTCCTAAATCTTGATAAAATATATCTTTGTTAGCAAAGATGTCTTTTCTCAATAGCAGTGGAGAAAATGTCACAAACATCAAACCTCATTATGTTTTGCTTCCTTAACTTTTCTGTGTAGATCTTAATACATGTATGTGCTTTTATTCTCGTGATAGTCCCAGTGTGAGAGTCAGCTACAGGACTACATGGATAAACTGATTCACCTAGAAAAGAAAATGGAAGCGGTTGAGGAAGAGAAAAACAAACACATGGTAATAAAATGTTTGCTGTCTCTATTCTTTTTTAATGAACTGTAAATATTGTGTAATGATATTGCAATGATATTGTGTGATATATGGGGCCAGATTTTATCACATCTTTTTTCTGTTTAACAAATTTTTTTTTATCTCAAATTTCTTTCAAAAAACTTATTTTGAAATGTATCCAGAAATTGACTCATACTCACAAAAAAGCTGGTCTTTTTAATGAAGGTATTGAAATAGTATTTCATTTCAAGGCAATGTTCCAAAAACTAAGTTAAATTTTCATATTCTTTAATCTGCCACTGTTGTCCTAAATTTCATTGTAGAATGAAGTCTTATCACTGACAAGTGAATTAAAGACTTTGAAAGGTCAGCTGGAACATGAGAAAAAAATGCATCAAGAATCTCAAGAAAAGGTATCTGACTTGTTTCTGTTTTAAAGATATTTTATTCATAATTTTATGAATTTGGCTAAAACAGCAGACATGAATGCTTTTGACTATTTCTCCATTTATCTAGAGTAGGTGTAATTATTAATTTAAAGTATTGAATAACAGCATGTCAGAAAATCCAAGGTACCAAGGTACCTGCCATGCAGATTAATTCCTTTGCTATGCAAATTATGTTTTTGGTAGCAGTGTTATTATGCAGTTAAAGGACATGTAAATCTCTTTTTTTCCCCATTTTTGATTGAGAACAGGTACTTTTTTGAAAATGCAGGGAATGCATTGGGAATTTTATTGAAGGGATACTCAGCTTTGAGCTAAGAGAGAAAAAAAATACAAGTTATAAACTGTATATGATAATGTGAAAACAATAGTTTGGTAGATACATGTATCAATAGGTAATCAAAAGAACTTGAATGATCACAATATATTCTTTATTGTATTTTTGTAGATTAAGGAACAAGAGACATTGATAATGTCTATGAAAACTGAAATGTCTGACTCAAAGAAATCCACAAAGGAAAGGGAAAAAGAATTTTCATCATGTAGTAAAGGTAAAATAAAATATTAGTGCACAGCAATAAAAAAAAAATGATCGAGTTAAATATTTTTTATTAACATGTTTGTATTATAAGGGCCCCACATCAAAGTGCAGGTGCCCTATAGTAATCACGGGATCCACTAGTCTGTCCATCTACGCTCTGATGCTATACCTTAACTTTAATTCCTGCCAACCCACAGAGTGACTTTATATTTACTTCATAGTTCAAGTATGGTTAGAAAAGATATCTACAGTTTTTTAGGTCAATTGGTCACAGATTACAGACCTGTTACTTAAGATTTAGTGGATGTTTAATAGAAAAAACGATTATTTTGGGGTCACTTGAACAAAAGTTAAGGACAATGCTTGATATGAATTACACAATCGTTGTAATGGATCTTGGACATTTTGTGAAGTTCAAGCTCAGAATGGTTTATATTTACATATATGAACACACTTTTGTGTTTATAGGGTCAGAATGGTTTATGTATTTAAAGCATAAATTTACACACTTTTGTGTTTTACATAAGTAGTTTTATTCACTTAAGTATTCAAAGAGTCTTTATAGATTTGAGGTGATTGCTCAAAGGTCATGTGCAATTTTCTGATTTTTGTATACTGCAATATATGCTTAGTCACTTTTTTTGTTTTTTTATTTTGATCAGCAAGTTACCAGTAGTCTCATCTAGATTTAAAGTAACTATGTTTTATTCACGAATATGTAACTGCATTCTTAATTACTGAAATGTTATGAATGTCTTTTTCAAACAGAGAAAGATGAATTATGCCTTCGCAATGCTGAACTTTCACAAGAACTGATGAAAGTCAAGAAAGATTTAGAAACACAGATTCAGCAATTACATAGTGATAACTGTGAAAAGGACACTGAAAAGCAGCAGCTACTACAGAAAATCGAAACTTCAGAAAGTAAAATTAGTGAACTAGTCACAAAACTTCAGGAATATGAAACACTCCAGGAGCAGCAATCCAGTCACAATAGTCAAATTACAGAACTAGAACAACAAGTGACAGACTTACAAGACCAAGTGGCTGACAAAAACAAAGCATTGAAAAAACAGGAACAGAGGCTTAGTGATTTAAAAAAGACATTACAGAGAGAGTTAAAGGTCCAGGCTCTACCTAACGATCAGCCAATGAACTTAAGGTCGCAATCACCATTACGGGATCAGAGTGGTGTGACAAGTCAGGTTCCGCAAAGTCATCAACAGCATTTAGACGGTTATCATAATGGAGGTGCAAGGGGCAGGACCCCACCTTCACCAAATTATGCCAGTGTTGTTCCTTCAGGAGAGACAAATTTGTCTCCCAATTCACCAGCAGTTTTACATGACATTAGCAGTGTTCAGCACTTAACACAATCTCAGGACAGGGTTAAACGTTTACAAGACAGCATTGAAGGGAGGGGTAATATTCTCAATAGTGCTGCTAATATGAACTCTTTGGAGAAGGATATCAATTTCCAATATCTTAAGCATGTTGTGATGAAGTTTATGCTGAGTCGAGAGGCAGAGGTAAGAAATACTGCAGATCACCTATTTTTCGCAACACCTTATTTTCGCGAGATAGCCATTAACTTGTTATAAGTGAGATAAAATTTTCATGAATTGAGTTCATTGTTCTATATAGCCTTAAGGAATTCTAATATACACGAGAATGAAATTTCCGCTAGCACACTGTCTTGCGTAATTACACAATAATAAAGTTCTCGGGAATAAAAAGTGATTTACAGTAACTTTGTTTCTATGTACATATATCAAAATGAAATACTTGTACATGTATATTACTTACATTCTGTATGTTAGTACATAGTTCCAATGCATGTGTATGTATTTGTTATTTTTAGCAATAAACATTTTTTTAATGCATGTGGAACCAGAGTTCTGCATCTCGATCATGTAATAAATCATAGTAATCTCCAATTTTTATCAGATATGGTTTGCTTATTTAATATCTTAGATACTTTTCATGCAGACAAGAACAAACTTTACCCACAGTCATATTAAGAAACTCACTGACAACATTTTTATTTTTCAGGCCATTCAGCTAATAAGAGCAGTTTCAGTTCTGCTGAAGTTTAGTGCTGAAGAACAAAAACTTATACGAGAGACATTAGAGTGGAAGATGTCTTGGTTTGGCAGTAAGCCTGCTAGTGGCGCTGGACAGAGGGCCAAATTTATACCACCTTCTTTCTAGCTATTTTTAAATGGTGTTTTATGCATATTTAAAGAAATACTTCAATCCAATATCAGTTTTGCATAAAGAAATTATCTCTCAAAATAGAATATCTTGTTGATTTGAACATATTTTATTGTAATTTATAATTACAAAGGGATTGTGCACGAGTTCTGAAACTTATTATCTGTTATTAACTTAGTGACAAGATGACCTTAGAAAATTCATCATCATATGCTTGTTCATATAATTTGATGGTGCTCTTGTCTTCAATTTGAGAGAGCATAGCTAAAAAATTGAAATTAAGGAGTTTACAAAGTATAAAAACTTTCTATACTTTAAAAATGCACAATTTGAAGCCTAGAAATCTATTGCTCATATGCAATCATGCTGTCGTACACAACACAGAATTATTTATTCATGTACTGGATAATAATAAATTATTATCTTTTAAATCTTTTGTTTGTTATTAATAGCAGTGGCTCTCCAGTTGTTCTGAAGAACTACTTGCCGTATATAGACATATGATAACACTTAACCAGAAACACTGAAGCATAAAATATAAGATGCCGAACCAATGATGCCTTTGACAAGTATCTAGTAGTTTATGGAAAGATCTGTTAGTATACCAGTTATGATAAGCTATAAACAGGACTAAAAACCTTCAATGTATTAGCAAGAATAATTGGAACTCTGGGATGTATATCAAATACAGGCTACAGGAACATGCATGGGACAGAGACTGATGCCCATATTTACACCGGTGTTTAAACTAAAAACAGATTAAACTAGTATTAATTGTAACGGGGACCGTTACAGATGTTCCCCAAACGCTCCCCAACTCCCTTTTGGTGTCTTATTTCCTGTAAGCTTCATTAAATAAGGCAATTAAATATATTGGTCATTTAACGCATTTCACGCGCGCGCACGTGCATGCATGTGCAGGTTGACAACATCATTCCGTCTGTACTATAAATGCATCTTTATATTCTCAGTATCAAAACATTTCATCAAAAAATATATAAGTTCCGGCTATATCAAGTATATTGGTCATCTTAGCATTGCGCGCACGCGCACCTGTATGCATGTTCATAATGACCATGCCATTTTGTCTACACTTATGATATGTCTGTTTATTCTTAGTATCAAAGCTTTTCATAAAAAAATATAAAAGTTACGGCTATATTAAGTATATTGGTCATTAAACACATTGCACGCGCGCGCATGTGCATGCATGTGCATGATGGCCACATCATCTTGTCTACACTTTTAATATATCTGTATATTTTTATTATCAAAGCTTTTCATCAAAAAATATAAAAAGTACGGCTATATTAAGTAAATTGGTCATTTAACACATTGCACGCGCGCGCACGTGCATGCATATGCATGCATGTGCATGATGATCATGTCGCCTTGTCTACACTTTAAATACATACAAATATTTTGAGTATCAAAGCATTTCATCAAAAAGTTTCAAAGTTACAACTATATCAAGTAATTTGGTCATTTTACGCTTTGCGCGTGCGCGCACGTGCATGCATGTGCATGTTGACCATGTCATCTTGTTCATACTTTTAATATATCCTTATATTCTGAGTATCAAAGCATTTCATCAAAAAATATAAAAGTTACAGCTATTTCAAGTATATTGGTCATTTTACGCATTGCACGCGCACGCACGTGCATGCGCGTGCGCGCAAAATGACCTTCGTTCCGCAAATCTACATAACATGCCTAGTAACCCTAAAAAGGTTTCACCTCAATCGGATGTGTAGTTTCGGAGATCACTCACGGACAAAAAAGTACCCAGGAAGAAAAATAATAATAACTAGATACTTATTGCCAAGGCAATAACAGGTCTTCCGTTTTCTTGACTTCTTTGAAAAAAAAAACAATCCTCTCAATAAGATTACTCTAAATAATTAACAAAAGTTATCACAAGGCTTCCAAAGATATGTAAATACAGATAAAAACAAACGGAATTACTTTTCTGTTTTCTTTATGTACTTCGTCATGAACGAAAGTGCTCCAAACGAATAAAATGTTCATTCTACACCTAAATTATTCACAACTGATCATCCCTAAAAGTTTCCATGAACAACTACTCATGTTTGAGACAACTTCTTGTTTTTCGGTTGGCACTTCCGCTGAAAATAATTTGCATGGTCATGATCTATCTAACATCTGCATTAGCCAAACATTTCTGTAAAAAGAAAAAAACTTTAAAAATTCACTTTTTTGCATCGCTTCCTTCACGACCGGAAATGACGGCAACGTACGATTTTTACATGATGTAGATAAACTGGTGACTGACTATCAGTTCTGAAAGTTTTATACTTCAGTTATGTACTGTTTTTGAGCAATAAGGTGAACAAAATCTCAATTTGAGGACAGAAAAACACGTGACCGGATGTGCATTTTGCTAAGATGGTTGACTTCATACTAGACAAATGCAGTCTCAATAACATATGTAAAAATCATTTCAAAAACTTTATCAATAAGAGATATTATTGGGAAAGTTAAAAATACCAATTACATAGTTTCTCTCTTATAACCGGAAGTTGTCGTTTTTTGTTTCCAGTGAGATCAACACATATAGAAACTGAGAAAGAGACTCAATTTTATGATGAAAGTTTTATTTCAAAAGAGAAAAGTTTAAATTTTTGATTTCTTTGATCACTTCCTGTAACAACCGGAAGTGACGGCTGACGCTATTAACCCAGAGGGTTTTGCCTACTCATTAAGTTCTATTACTCATATAAGTTTGATGTCTTAATCTCTTACCGTTTCTGAGATTTCACTTTGACAAGTTCTTATTTTGCGGACAGTAAAACACGCGACCGGAAGTGAATTTTACCAAGATATTTGACATAACTCTAGACATTTGCAGTCTAAATAACATATCTAAAAATCATTTCAAAAACTTCATCTATAAGCGATATTTATGGGAAAGTAAAATACTCAAAGTATGTAGTTTTTCGCTAATAACCAGAAGTTGACGTTTCTGTTTCCGGTGGGACCAACATATTCCGAAACTGCGAAACAGATGCAATAATGTGATGCAAGATTTAATTAAAATAAGAAAAGTTGAAATTTTCGATTTTTTTTATCACTTCCTGTGACGACCGGAAGTGACGGCTGACAAATTTAAACATATTCTGCAAACGTACTTGTCATGATCTATAATCCCTGAAAGTTTGAGGTCTTAATCTTTTACCGTTTCTGAGATATCGTCCGGACATGATCTCTTTTAAAAAAAACGGAAATCGGACATATCTAACGACCGGAAGTGAATTTTGCAAAATCCTTAAAAATGTTTTTAGTTTATTTTATTTCTCATAATCCCTGAAAGTTTCAAGAAAATCCATTGAGCCATCTCTGAGAAATCGCTTGGACAAAAAATGGGAAAAAAATAATAATAATAATAAACAGTAGAATCACTATAAGGTCTTCCGTCTGAAACGGAAGACCTTAATAACTAGAAACTCATTGCGAGCAATGAGAGGTCTTCCGTCCGATTCTGAAAATAAAAACAAAAATTCACGCTGAAAAAGTGATAAAAGAAATTCAGCGTGAAAATCCAAGAAAGCAAACCATTAACCATTCACTTTTTTGCATCACTTCCTGTCACGACCGGAAGTAACGGCGATACAAGATTTTCTCACGATTCAAATAAACTGATGACTGACTATCAGACCTGAAAGTTTCAGACTTCAGTCGTTTACTGTTGCCGAGCAATATTGTGAGAACAAATTCTAATTTTGAGGACAGGTAAACACTCGACCGGAAGTGAATTTTATAAAAATCTCTGCAGACTTTTTCAATCAAAAAGATGAAAATATGCATAAAACTCCCAGAAGACTCTCTATTTACCCTGTAAATCCCAAAGAAAAATATTGAAAAACAAAAAGTTGCGAATTTAACATTTTTGAATTCACTTCCGTTTGCGACCGGAAGTAGGAACGACGAAAAATAATGGTCAATCACCATATATACATTTGATGCTCTATCACCTCAGCAAGTTTCATATTCATATCTTTAGCCATTCTCTGATGATACTGTTTACTTTCTTTTATTCTTTATGTATTCAACTTTTTATTTCATGTAATTCCATATACAGGCATGTCCATGTAATCTTTTTCTGCACTTCTATATACTTCTGCATCAGACCATTTGTCTACTACGAAAGGTTGGTCACGATACATTATTTCGCGCCAAACGTCACGGTTAAATATTCGCGCATTTCCTTCGGAATGTATTTTCTATTGAATGGTGATGGTTTCAATGAAATATCAAAATGTATGTTCTTATAACCTGAATATCGAGCTTGAGAAAGTATATTTATCATATTGTACTTATTATATATCGTATGGATAAGTAACACTGAAGCAGTGATTTAGGTAAGATTTTCTTCAAGTTTTATTTTCCTGTTTACCCCCAAAGTGGACTATCCCGATTAGTTACACATTCATGGGAAGACTAGAATGTTTCGCCCAAAAACATGTCTCGTCCTGCGACGGTCAAGGAATCTGATACCATTTATGTTCAATAACAACATCTTTTAGAAAAAAAATATTTTAATCATTTTCATTAAACAATCTTTAAAAAAATGGTTTTCTTATTTCTGTCTTTTCTGTTCATTTAATATGACACAAGCCTGCATGGGGAAAAAACAATGGCCACGAAATAATTACTATATATTGATTGCTTTAGTCAGGCAAGTTTCTTCAAAAGCTTTTACTTATAACCATGGTTTAGGATCAGTTTTTCCATGGTGTAAAACAAAAGGTTGTAGTTATCGTATTTCCACTTGTAGTCATGTCGTTTTTCTACTTTGAGATACAGACAAGAAAAATTATAGTAGACGTTTGAGGAAACCCCGGATTAAAACTCTATTGCGAAACAGAATTGCAACGAAATTGTGATGTGACAATCCAACATTTCCTTCACATTTCTTTGATCCTTATGGTACTTTCATTCAAACAAACGCTCGGCTGACTCCGTAAATTCTGACCTACTTATCGGAGTTTACAGAGACAGCCGCCATTTTGGACCCGCTTCAAATTTAGAAATGCGAATATCTAGAGTTTGGATTGATCAATTCTAAAATAAATTATATATAAAGAATTTTCAGAAGAGTCTCTATTAACCTTATTAAAATAAAAGAAAAATATAGAAAAACAAAAAAGTTTAAAAATACGACTTTTTTAAATTCGCATCCGGTAACGACCGGAAGTATTAACGACGCACAAAAAGGTAATTCCCCTCATCTAGAAGACATAACCTATCATCTCTAACAAGTCTCCAGTTCATATCTTAAACCATTTTTGAAAAAAAGGGGGGACAAAATTTCATTTTAAAATCAGAAAACTGTCAATAACTTGGCACCAGAAGCGAGTTTTCCAAATTTTCCTTCTGATGAACAAAGTTCATTTGACGACGCATAATTCCTGAAAGTTTCATTTAAAACCACTGAATAGTTTTTGAGAAATCGCCTGCACAAAATTTTGGGGGAAAAAAATAATAATAATAACTAGAAACTCATTGCGAGCAATGAGAGGTCTTCCGTTAGATTCTGAAAATAAAAACGAAAATTCAAGCTGAAAAAGTGATAAAAGAAATTCAGACACTCTAGAGAATTAACCCTGGTCGTCAGCGTGAAAATCCAACGTGCTAACCATTCACCAGTCACTTTTTTGCACCACTTTCCGTCACAACCGGAAGAAACAGCGATACAAGATTTTCTCACGATTCAAATAAACTGATGACTGACTATAAGTCCTGAAAGTTTTAGACTTCAGTCGTTTACTGTTGCCGAGCAATATTGTGAGAACAAATTCTAATTTTGAGGACAGCAAAACACGCGACCGGAAGTGAATTTAAAAAAGTCTCTGACTTTTCTCTGGATATCTGCAGTATTTACAATGTATATCAAATCATTTCAAGTACTTTATCGATAATCAATATTTATGAGAAAGTTAAATATAAAAATAACGTAGTTTATCTCATAAAACCGGAAGTTGACGTTTTTGTTTCCGGTGGAATCTAACATATTTCAAAACAGCGAAAGAGATGAAATAATGTGATGCAAGTTTTGATTTAAAAAAGAAAAGATAAAATTTTGATTTCTTTGATCACTTCCCGTGACAAGCGGAAGTGACGACTGACGCGTTTAACCCAAATGGTTTCGCTTACTCCTCAAGGTCTATCACTCATAAAAGTTTGGTGTTTTAATCTTTCACCTGTTTTTGAGATCTCGCTCAGACAACTCATTTTGAGGACAGGAAAACACGCGAGCGGAAGTGAATTTTTGAAAGATATTTGAGGTTACTCTAGACATTTGCAGTCTGAATGACATATTTAAAATTCATTTCAAATACTTTATCTAGAAAAAAAAAATATTGATGGAAAAGTAAAATACTCAAATTATGTAGTTCTTCTCTTATAACCGGAAGTTGTCGTTTTTGTTTCCGGTGGGACCAACATCTTTCGAATCTGCGAAAAAGATGCAATAAAGTGATGCAATTTTTAATTAAAAAAAAAAGTTAAAATTTTCGATTTCTTTGATCACTTCCTGTGAGGGCCGGAAGTGACGGCTGACGCTTTGAACCCAAATGTTTTTGCCTATATCTTAAGCTCTGTTGCTCATATAAGTTTGGTGTCTTAATCTTTCACCGTTTCTGAGATCTTACTCAGACAACTTTTCATTTTGAGGACAGGAAATCACGCGACCGGAAGTGAATTTTTCAAAGATATTTGACATTACTCTAGATATTTGCAGTCTAAATAACATATTTAAAATTCATTTCAAATACTTTATCTACAAAGGAAATTAATGGGAAAGAAAAATACTCAAATTATGTAGTTTTTCTCTTATAACCGGAAGTTGACGTTTTTGTTTCCGGTGGGACCAACATATTTCGAAACTACAAAAGAGGTGCAATAATGTGATGTAAGTATTGATTTAAAAAAAGAAAGTTGAAATTTTACGATATCTTTGATCACTTCCGTAAACGACCGGAAGTGCCGACGACGAACGAAAATACGATTCTGCAAATTTAGAAGTCACGTTCTATGCTCTCCAATAAGTCTCCAGTTCATATCTTTAGCCATTCTTGAAAAAAAGGGGCGACAAAATCTCATTTTAAAATCAGGAAATTGCCCGTAACTTGGAACCAAAATGGAATTTTCCAAATTTTTCTTGTGATGAAACAAGTTCATACAATGACCAATTTTTTCTGAAAGTTTCACGGAGAACCAATGAATAGTTTTCGAGAAAACGCCTGCACAAAATTTGGTCAAAAAAATAATAATAATAATAAGAATAATAATAATAATAAGAAACAGTAGAATCACTATAAGGTCTTCCGTGAAAACGGAAGACCTTAATAATAATAATAAGAAACAGTAGAATCACTATAAGGTCTTCCGTGAAGACGGAAGACCTTAATAATAACTAGAAACTCATTACTAGTAATGAGAAGGTCTTCCGTTATACTACTTCCTGTTTGCATGAACATGTCTTTTCCAACGTCGATTTAAGCCTAAAACTGATGTAGAAACAAAATAACTTTAAAAAAATACTTTTTTCTTCATTTCCTTTCACGACCGGAAGTAATGACGACAGACGATTTTTAAACGATGCAAATGTACTGATTACTGACTATAAGTCCTTAAAGTTTTAATCATCAGTCTTTTACTCTTAGCGAGCAATTGTGAGAACACATTCTAATTTTGGGGACAGGAAAACACACGACCGGAAGTGAATTAAATAAAAATCTCTGAATTTTTTCTTGACATTTGTAGTATCTACAGCATATGTAAAAAAAACAAAAACATTTCAAATACTTATCTGTAAGTGATATTTATGAGAAAGCTAAACATCGAAATAACGTAGTTTATCTCTTTAAACCGGAAGTTTACAGTTTTTGTTTCCGGTGGAATCTAACATATTTCAAAACACGAAAGAGATGCAACAAAGTGATGCAAGTTTTAATTTTATAAAGAAAAGTTGAAATTTTCGATTTTTTGATCACTTCCTGTGACGACCGGAAGTGACGGCTGACGCGTCTAACCCTATGTGTTTTGCCTACTCCTCAAGGTCTATTACTCATTAAAGTTTGGTGTCTTAATCTCATGCCGTTTCCGAGATCTCGCTGAGATAACTTTTCATTTTGAGGACAGGAAAAACACGCGACCGGAAGTGAATTTTACTAAAATTTTTGACGTTACTCTAGACATTTGCAGTCTGAATAACATATCTAAAAATCATTTCAAATACTTTTTCTATTAAAGATATTTAAGGGAAAGTAAAATACTCAAATTATGTAGTTTTCCTCTTCTAACCGGAAGTTGTCGTTTTTGTTTCCGGTGGGACTGACATATTTCGAAACTACACATGAGATGCAATAATGTGATGCAAAAAAAAATTCAAAAAAGAAAAGTTGAAATTTTCGATTTCTTTGATCACTTCCTGTGACGACCGGAAGTGACGGCTGACACGCTTAAGCAAAATGGGCTCGCCTACTCCTCATGATCTATTACTCGTATAAGTTTGGTGTCTTAATCTCTTACCGTTTCTGAGATCTCACTCGGAAAAAATATTTTTGAAAAAAACGGAAATCGGAAATATCTGACGACCGGAAGTGAATTTTGAAAAAATGAAAAAAACGCCTCGGGGTATTTTCATTCTCTATCAACCCTGAAAATTTCAGAAAAATCCATCCAGTCATCTCTGAGAAATCCTGCCGACAAAAAAAGGGGAAAAAAATAATAATAATAATAAACAGTACAATCACTATAAGGTCTTCCGTCTGGAACGGAAGACCTTAACTAGAAACTCATTACTAGTAATGAGAAGGTCTTCCGTTATACTACTTCCTGTTTGCATAAACATGTCTTTTCCAACGTCGGTATAAGCCTAAAACTGATGTAGAAACAAAATAACTTAAAAAATTACTTTTTTCTTCATTTCCTGTCACGACCGGAAGTAATGACGACAGACGATTTTTACACGATGCAAATGAACTGATGACTGACCATAAGTCCTGAAAGTTTTAGACTTCAGTCTTTTACTCTTACCGAGCAATTGTGAGAACACATTCTAATTTTGGGACAGGAAAACACACAACCGGAAGTGAATTGAATAAAAATTTCTGAATTTTCTCATGACATTTGTAGTATCTACAGCATATGTATAAAAAAAACATTTCAAATACTTATCTTTAAGTGATATTTATGAGAAAGCTAAACATCGAAATAACGTAGTTTATCTCTTTAAACCGGAAGTTTGCAGTTTTTGTTTCCGGTGGAATCTAACATATTTCAAAACACGAAAGAGATGCAACAAAGTGATGCAAGTTTTAATTTTATAAAGAAAAGTTGAAATTTTCGATTTCTTTGATCACTTCCTGTGACGACCGGAAGTGACGGCTGACGCTCTGAACCCTATGTGTTTTGCCTACTCTTCAAGGTCTATTACTTATTTAAGTTTGGTGTCTTAATCTCATGCCGTTTCCGAGATCTCGCTGAGATAACTTTTCATTTTGAGGACAGGAAAAACACGCGACCGGAAGTGAATTTTACTAAGATTTTTGACGTTACTCTAGACATTTGCAGTCTGAATAACATATCTAAAAATCATTTCAAATACTTTATCTATAAAAGATATTTAAGGGAAAGTAAATTACTCAAATTATGTAGTTTTCCTCTTCTAACCGGAAGTTGTCGTTTTTGTTTCCGGTGGGACTGACATATTTCGAAACTACACACAAGATGCAATAATGTGATGCAAAAAAAAATTCAAAAAAGAAAAGTTGAAATTTTCGATTTCTTTGATCACTTCCTGTGACGACCGGAAGTGACGGCTGACACGCTTAACCCAAATGGGCTCGCCTACTCCTCATGATCTATTACTCGTATAAGTTTGGTGTCTTAATCTCTTACCGTTTCTGAGATCTCACTCGGAAAAAATA